>NC_092807.1:101987180-102287180 GCF_040954645.1 Diabrotica undecimpunctata | reverse complement strand
GAATGGGATTTATAGTCAATAAAAGAGTAAAGCACCTTATAATAGACTTCCAACCTCTCAACGAAAGATTATGCACACTAAAAATAAGGTAAATTCTTTAAATATTCAATAATAAATGCCCATGCACCAACTAAGGAGAAGCCGGATGAAGAAAAAGAACAATTTTATGAACAACTGGAAAATATCATACATTGTCCTAGAAATGACCTAAAGATCTTAATAGGAGATTTTAATGCAAAGATAGGTAAGGAGAGGGAATACATGCCAACTGTACATAAGGGAAGATGGAGAAGTCCAGATAAGAATACAGTAAACCAAATCGACCATGTGGTGGTTGACGCAAGACACTTCAGCGACGTGATAGACGTACGTGCAAGACGCGGGACGAACATAGACACGGACCATTACCTACTACAAGTTAAACTAAGAGCTAGAATCTCCAATGCAAAGAAAGAAAAAGGAGTTAAAGAGGAAAGGTTTAAAGTAGAAGCGTTGAAGAACCCTGAGATAGCTAAGAGATTCGAGTAAAGTCTCGAAAGCAAGCTGAAAGGCTGCACGGATGTTATAGTTGAAGATATTAACAACTATTGGAGACAGTGTAGAGCCATATTGGAAGAAGTGGCAACTCAAGTTATCGGAAAGCAAAAACGTAAAAAATTAAGGTCAGACTGGTACGATGAGGAATCCGCACAAGCAACGCAAAGAAAAAATCAGGCATATAGAAGACTCCAAGGGCGAAGAACGAGACAAACAGAGGAAAAGTATAGGCAGCTGAGACGAGAAGAACAACGAATACTTAAAAAAAAAAGAAGAAAGGGCATATAGAGAGCCAACTAAAATGACTAGAGAACTATAAGGCACAAGCAGAAACGCGAAAGTTCTACAAGAGGATTAACCAGAACAGGAAAGAATTAAAACCTAGATTATCAATCTTTAGAAATAGTACAGGGGAGATCATTGGTGATCAGGACCAGATACTAGAAGGATGGGCAAAAAACTTCGAGGAAAGGCTAAATATAAGAGGTGAGATAGGGTTCCACGAATCAGAAATCCAACTCAAGGACATTGACGACGAAAGAGAGAAAGATAACAATCATGTGAAAACATTTTAAAAAACTTTTTAAGCCAATGATGAAAAAATCATAGAAAAAAATCAGAAAAATATTTGTGAAAATTACGAAACAAGGATTAGTAATATACCAAAAAATTATTCGATGTAGAAGAAATCTTTAAGCGAAACACAAATAACCTAACACAGAAAAATAGGGATAATCGGTACAGATTTAATAGAAATTGAAAATTTAGAACTAAAAATTCTCAAATAAGGTGGTAGTAAACTACAGGATTTATAATTTATTATTTTATAAAAGAAAAGGGCATAAATAGACTGCGAAAACTATAAAAACTGTGACATTGTGATTATTTTCAACAATCTTTGGAAGATATTATTAAGGAAATCATTGTTAAACTTAAATTACATCGTACTCATTAATTATCTTAACCTAAAAACTTAATTTATTTCATTTAAATAGATAAAGCAAGACGGTAAGTACCTCTGACATGTCTGTAAAGTTAGCATAACCATTTTGTAAGGTCAAATTCAGACTAACACTATAATTGATTGCTAATTTATTGCGGAAAGAAAAAAATTTATTGCTGTAGCATAGTTAGCATAGCCATAGCTATATCACGCGAAGGAAAAGGGGTACAGGGCCTCTCTTAGCGGCATATTTTTATGCTGTTGATTGGTATATTAACCAATCCCCAAAAGCTACCCCATCATTCCCTAGCTCAAAACACACCTCCGGAAAACCAAGATATCGGCCAACAAGCGAACCGCAAGGAATTGATTGCTAATTTATTGCCTAAGTTTCACTTCAAGAAACAATATATTGCTGCAACCGTTTACGAGAAATAATGGCTATGCTAACTTTACGGTAAAACTAGCATAGCCATAGCTATATCTCGAGAATCAAAAGGGTTACAGCTACGAGATATAGTTCATATTTTATTGCTAAATTTTTGCTAATTAAAAATACTCCTTACACCGTGTGCTACCGATCTCACGCCCTTAAATTCACAAAAAATTGATATAAACTAGTTTTAAGATAATTACACACATGCGTCTTACATTGTTAATTTAATGCTGTAGATCTGAGCCTTTTATTAATTCACCACCTACCGAGAAAAAATGAGTGTTGTTGTTTAATTATGAAGCTACAATAATATTTGTGTTTTGGAAAAGGATGAAGCAATAAAAAACATTGTTGGAGTTAAACTGCATCAATAAATTAAATAAAAATCATATATGAACTGTTCTTAATTACTAAATACATATTTTTTCTGAAAAGCATAAAAAGTTGAATTAAAATTTAATGGACACAATGCATTATAGGTGTGTAAATAAATAAGTGGATGAGGATAAACGAGCGGTTAATAATATTGACACAAAGTAGACAAATTGTTTTTCACTACGCAGATAAACAGTCACATTTATCAGCTCATTATATTATAGTCTCTGTATTGTGGTAATTTCGTAATCAGAATAATATCTATTGATTAATATTACATGACGTTAATAAAAATTTAGTTATTTTATTTTGCATATTAGAAAAACTTTTTTAAAGAATTTTTTAAAGGTATTAGTTTACAAACAAATGCTCAAACCGGTATGGTCCTATAGCCTACAAATATGGGGCTTTACTAGTGAGTGTAACTATGCTTGCCTCCAAAACCGAATGCTAAGGAACATAGTCAAAGTGTTTATTAGCTACTGTGAGCTGGATACCATTTAATGTAACTATGCTTTTTGGATTAAATTGGTATTTGTGAACGTATCTTTACCGCGGTAATACAAAATCAGGTCGTCAGCATTATACCTAAGTTGTACTTCACTGGGTTGTGAATATTCTTGAAAATATCATTGATAGTTATTGTGGATAAAGTAAAACTTATAAAAATGATCCTTGGAGTACCCCATTTTCCCGAAAATAGGTTGAGGAAGCTTTTCCATTAAGTAAAACTTTGAAGCGACTAGGAAGAAACTGTTCGATATGTTCGAATGTATTTCCCGTAATATTATATTTTTTTAATTTTCTCAGTGATCTCAGTTTGTAAGAAAGTTGTCAGCCGTGCTTCGGAATGAAAAGAATCCGGATTGAGCTGAATATAAAATTTTGTTTTTCTAGCAGCTTACACGAAGTGCATGTTAGTGAAATAAGACGGTAAGAATTTGACTTAGTGGAGGACTTGTCCTGTTTCTTTGTTGGTATAACGATAGATTCCCTCCAAAATATTGGAAATTTCTGATTGGTCCATATTATGTTATACAATGTAAGTGTGGGTAAGTGCGGCTGATATGGGAAGAAATTTTCGACAATTACATTAACGATTTCTTGATCGATTATTAAACTACTTTTATGTAAAATATCTAGAATTCATGTGTGTAAACTTTTTTTAATAAATATATAATTTCAATAAAGCAATCTGTTCAAATTTATTTTTCTGGTTGTTTTGTAACAACCCATAATAAAAACTACCACTCCAGATTTGTGCGTTTAAGAAAAAGTCAACAAAAACCTGTTTAGAACCCCCTAAAATAAAACATGGATACTAAAATTCTATTTAACCTTAAACTTTTTTGAAAAACGATAACTTATTTTTATTTGATAATTGTAACTATCTGCAGACATTTTTACTAATATCTATAAAAGAATATTATTAGCTGTTATCTTATCGACACCTCGTAATTCATGGCAATAACTCAATGATCGGCAATAAAAAATTGTAATAAACGTAATAACCACATCGATACGTTCTGGCAAGTTCCAAAAAAATTATATGAAAAAATAGTACTTACAAGACCCAAACAACAGGTACGATAAGTCCTATCACAGACACTAAATCACCCCTTTTTCTAGAGACACACATTTCAGAAACACCAGCACAGCAAAGACACATTTTTCAACGATTTTCACAAGAACTCGCAAACACAGAAAGATCCGATGCACCACGAAAAGTTGTTGACAATCGAAATCCGATTTGTTTTTCCACAACAAACCGAGTTTTTGTTTACTTGAACGCACCATTGACTGCCATGTGACAGTTAAAAAAAGTTCACTTGTTGGCTGTGCGATTAGACAGCAAAAGGGGGGAGCGATAGGTGTTATACCGATACATGGAAGCCAACTGAGACAGACAGTTTACTTATTTACAATTTAATTTACGTGTGGAGAGAGGAGAGACAATATTCGTGCACTGAGAATTGATATAGATAGTGAAATTTTAAATTGGCAAAGATTTCGTGCGGCACGAGCGTCACAGGTGGCGGGTAGAAAGGAAATTATTTCCGTTTATACAAATATTGTTTTTTTTTTTTTACACATTTTAAAAACAAATATACGGACTAAAGTAGACGCTTTTGCTAAGGAATATTTTTAACAGTTTAATATCTCGAGAAATACACTTCCCAATAAAAAACCAAAAAAAAACTTTTTTAATATTTTTCAAAAATCTAACGACTGGTATCAAACACGACCTCGCACCACAAACCTCTGGGGGCATGGGCGCCCATAGGGGGGGGCAAGAGGAGGCAGTTGCCCCCCCTATCATTAGTAATATTATTTAAAAATCAGTATGTATGTAAGTATATTTAAAAAAAAATACATTATTTACGCATATTGTGGCGAGAAACTTGCAACAATACCTCAAAACAGCAAACAACCGGAAACTAATCTAGCGAAATACCGAGAAACGCTACTATAAGTGAACAAAGATTAGATGGACTATGTATGATGAGCGTTCATAGAAATAAAATAGAAAACAATCGAAATAATTTTATTAAAAAAGTAATAGATGAGTTTGGACAAAGGCCCTGAAACCTTCAGTTTTTATTTTCACAAGATACAGAGCACTAGCCTTCAATATCAAGTTTACTTTTTACGTTTTGTTGGGTTTAACATTTTACCATTTTAGATTCTATTGGGAAATTATTCGTTTCAATAAATTATAATACATACAATACTAACTAAAAAAAAATGTTAATTTTTTATAATAAATTATAACAAATAAATTTTTAATTAAATTTCTTCAATTGTTTACAACATAGTACAAATTTTTAATGTCAAATATAAATAAGTTGGCACCCAGCGAAGTATTTGAAGATTGCACACATTTGACTATTTATGCAATTTCGGCTAAGCATGGTAGTAGAAGGGTGTACACCCTACCCTAACCCTTTCAACGTAGTACAGTTTTGAATATTTGTTTTAATTTCCTAGTAAAAGATATTTTTCAATTCAGATATTATGTTACTTACATATTATTTAAACTACACTATTGCTTGTGTTGCATTTCGTATCTCAGAGTACCTGCTTTTTTTATTACTATTTTTTAACATCCCTGCTTAAAATTGATTTTTTTATTCCTACATAAAAAATTTTGTATAATAAAATTTGTATGTATAAAGTCATACCATAAAATAGGTTGTTAATAATTTTTTGTTTAAGATTATTTTTATTTTTCTGGTATTTCTTTACTGTTTGTGAATCATGTTTATATTTTTGCATTTTTGCAATCGGCTATTTTAGTTTTTATTAAGTTGTATGGATCAAAATAAAAATTTGAGTTGACTTGCCCCCCCCCCTGGATTTTGCTATATGGGCGCCCATGTCTGGGGGTGTGGTAGGGGACAAGAGAAATTCCGATGTCAAAATACAACTTTGAGACATAATTAAATATCATTAAGCAAATAGCAGTAAACAATGGATACAACGAACAAACAATTAATAACATTTTAAATCAAAAAGTACACAAGCCCAAACACATAAAAAGAAAGGAATAACACCAGCATTCAGAACAAACAACAACTTAGGCAAATATAATAAAAAAAAACAAGAGCCAAAATAAAAATCACTTACACAGTGGTGTATACAAACTTAAATGTGGCGACTGTCCAAAAACTTACATCGGTCAAACTGGTAGAAATTTTAATAAACGAATAGGAAAACATAAAAAGGCTTTCAATAATAGAAAAACTCAACCGTTTCCATCTCTCTCGGTTGTCCCATTCTCCATCGTTTAGACCTGTTTCCTCCTTCCTATGGGGCTCCATTCGGTTATTCTCTTTATCCATCTGCTGTCACTAGTTCTTCTTACATGTCCATATCACTTTAGTCTTTTTTGTTTTATATATGTTAGTATGTCTGTTTCTATTGATGTTCTTTGCTTTATTTCGTCATTACTTCTCCTATCCATTCTTGTTGCTTTGCAGCATCTTCGCACTCATTCCATCTCTGTTGCTACTATCTTACTGCTGTTTTTCTTGTTTATGATCCAATTTTCAGCCCCATATGTCGTAATACTTCGCACTAATGTTTTATAAATCTGTGTTTTTGTCTTCGTATTTAGGTGTCTATCCCACCATACTGAGTTAAGTTGTCGGATTGCTGTTCTTGTTTGTCCTAATCTTTGGGTAATTTCTTCCTCTGTTGTTGCCTTTTTCGTGATTATAAACCCCAAGTATTTGAATTTATCCTTTCCTTTGATTGTTAAGTTGTCATCAATCTGTAGATCTTCTATGTCTTCTTCACTTGTAGATACGTACTCTGTTTTCGCGAAGTTAATATCTAGGCCAGCCTTGGTATATTCTTCTTGTAGTTTCTTCATCATGTAGGTGAGGTCGTCTTGGTCTTGTGCAATCACTACTTGATCGTCTGCAAAGCTTAACGTATATAGGTATTCGTTCTGTACCGGTACTCCCATGCCTTCGCATTTTCTTTTCCATGTAGTCAAGGCTTTCTCTAAGTATATTTTGAATAGGATTGTAGACGTGGAACAACCCTGCAGGAGCCCTATTGTTGTGGTGAAGTCTCCTATGATTCTTGTTCCTATTTTAATGGACACTTTATTTTCTTTATACAGTATAACTAATACATACTTTATTCTAACCTTGGTACAGACTCATACGCCTTTCTCAGGTCCACAAATGCCAAATGTACCTATATCTTTATTTTTTGCTTTTTTCTTTTCCAACAGTTGTTCCAGTGTGGTCTATTATGATATGTGGTCTATGCATGATCTTCCTGCCTTGAAGCCTGCCTACATTCAAAATAAAGGCCTTAAGCTATCTTTGTTAGAATCTATGGAAATTAACAAATTAAAAAACACAGATATAATTCTAAATGACCAACTTGAGACAAACAGTTTTCCTCTCTTAAACCTATTTCATTAAAGACTATAAAGTGTAACACATGCCAAAAATAGACCACTTGAGAAAGGCACTCTGCCGAAACAGCTGTAGTGATAAGATTTTATAATAAATGTTGTGGAAGTTTTGAAAATATTGTTACATAAAATGAATTCCCATCAAGTAACGGTCGAATCCATCAATTATTTAAAAGTATTTGTCTTAATTTTAGAAATTCATATATTTCCACATAGCTTGTTGGGGATTACCAGAATTTTTTAGACATATCGTTTGCAAGTCTGATGATTTTCCTGAAATGTTTTCAATGTATAATCAATCACCTAGACGTAAATCGATGCATTTTTAATTGTTTCAATAACACCTATAGGTACATGGTTAATTGTTATTAAGCTCGTTTATCATTGTTTAAAATATTTATAAGCTCCAATATAATCAAAACAACACAGACATATTGTAGTCACGACAGATCGTCGAGTTAAAAAACACTTTTCCAACCATCCGACGTATTCGAGGTAAATGAATCGTAAAAATCGACCAATCACCGGCTTCGCGATCCCAAACTTCTTCCATTGATAATGACGTCGCCCAACATAGTTCTTGATACTTGGCTTTATCGTCGGAAAAACTTTCATTTTGCCAGTCACGACGTGTTAGACTGTGAATAAGACGGAATATCAGAGTTTCGAAGTATAACTTACAATCGATCTGAGTTACATAGAATAACTTTCGGTTCACTTGAACGGCGCGCTCGATCAATTTTATAGAAAATTGTTAAAAGATTAATTCCAGAGATGTGGAGATGAATGGGATTTGAATATTAGTTTAAGAGAATATATAAATTGAACAAAGATGAGGTTCGAATGCTAATATATTTTGCACATTTAACACAAACACATGTTATTGAATATTCCTTTTTTATATTCCTTGTAACATTATAACATTAAACCAGGGAAGTAATGATTTTCCCAATACATTATTTGATACAGATATCTAATAACTGCTTTGGATAAATTTGGTGATAAAAATATGTAATAAACAAAATAAGCAAAAGATTCAACGTCATTTTTATTTATAAACAATATAAAAACTTACTAAAAAAAAATTAAATTAAATACTTACTGAAAAAGTATAGAAAATCCTTTAAAATGTGAGTAGCGGAAAAAATAGCTACAAAATTTGATAATTATTATAAATAACTTTTCTCAAAATGCACAAAAAACTTTGATTTCACGTGAGAATGGAAAAATTGAAATTGTTTTTAGCCCAGAAAACTTTTATCTATAACGTTGGTTGTTGTGCGTAATCTATTCGGTCTACATGAATTCTGAAAGCACCAAATTGGAGAGAAATGCTTGTACTATGAAATTAAATAATTTAATGATTAAAGCGGTTATGTTAAATATTGTAAAGTATTTTTACAAAAGTACTGTGATTATAAGCTTAAAAACATTTAAAATAACTCAGATACATCAACATGAAGGAAGTTAAAGTAGGAAGATTTTCTATTCGAAATATTGGCATTTTTACACAAATTTAATACAATATCCTACTACCCCTAGAACACTTTGTTTTAATTCACACTATTTCAAAAACTGAATTCGTAACTTCAAATTTTCAAATAATCAACGAAAATTGATATTTTTTTTATTTGAGGTCATCCTTGCCTCATTTGGCCACACATCTCCTGGCCTTGATGGCATCCACAGAAGATGCCTCAAAAATCTTCCACAGAATATAATCCCGTTGCTCACCAATATTATCAATGCATCTCTATTACTGAGTTACTTTCCTATTCCTTGGAAGGTAGCCACTACAGTCATGATTCCAAAAAAAGGGAAAACCCTCACCAACCCTGAATCGTACAGACCCATTTCACTTCTGAGCACCCTAGGTAAAGTCTATGAGGGGACCCTCAAGGAGAGACTCGTAGAATTCCTAGACGCTCACTTCCAAATTCCAGATTACCAATTCGGATTCAGAGCTGGTCATTCCACACAAAATGCTTTGGTAGAAGCAACAACCTTCATTTCACAATCAATTAACGAAAGGAAACACATCATAGGCATATTCCTAGACGTCCAGAAGGCATTCGATCAGGTCTGGCATACAGGTCTGATTGAAAAACTCCACCTTGCTAGATTGCCTACACCTTTCGTTAAATTAATAAATTCCTATCTCTCTCATCGGACGATCAGGATCAAAATAGCTGACCACTTATCCACTCCCTTCACTCCACAAGCTGGAGTACCCCAGGGCTCAATACTTGCTCCAATTCTATACACAGTATACAATAGTGACATTCCCCGCACACAGCAAGGATCAGAGTCTCTCCTCCTATTCGTTGATGATACGGCCATCATTACCTCGGGCTCTCACAGGGAGCGTGAACAGCGACGGTCTGTATTCGAACGGTCGCAAAACTATCTCGACAGAGTAATAAAATGGTGCAACAAATGGAGAGTGACCATAAATCCCTCCAAAACCCAAGCTATACTTTTTAAATCTCCTTATTGTCGCGATGTCCGGGGCCGGATATCACTTTTAGGAGAAGACCTTATCTTCAGAACCTCGGTTCTCTACTTGGGAGTTCGTTTTACAAGGACTCTCAACTGGAAGGCTGACGTTCAGGAAACCTTAGATAGGATGAGGCAGAGGTTTAACCTCCTGAAAGTGCTGTCCGGCTGACATCTTCAAAAACTTCGTTGCACACATATAAAACTTTCGTCAGACCAATAGTCGAATACAAGGCATGCGTCCATGTCTCCCTCAAGACACACCAACTCAATGCCATCATGGCCACTGAACATCGTATCTTAAGATACTGCATGAGAAAGGATTGGTCGTATCCATCAGCCCACATACACACATTAGCCAAAATAACACCAATAAAGGACAGAATCCTAACCCTCAGCAGGAAGTATGTCCTAAGAACCATAGCTGGCTCGGACAACAGAGCCAAACGAACATTGAAGACACCTTGAAATCATAGAGGGCAAATACTCACCAGGCTTCCCATTAGAAAAGTTCCATTTCCTCCAGCTAAACTTCTTCACAACACTGGACACGAACTTCCTGATGAGTATTTCAACATTCTAGAATCATTCCCCATACAATATCGCAGGTAAAGACTGCGCGCCAACAACGCTGATAAAGAGCCGTTCCTAACACTTGGCTGGTAACCCCTGAAGTACCTAGGCATGCTAGGCAGTTCCCACTTCCTCTTGTGCGTTTCTAGATCTTCTCAGATCGCCCACACAATATAGCCACTTTCAGCTTCCCCCCTGCTTCTTAGTAGTCCACTACTTCTCGACAACAATTTCACATGATTGCCGTTTACCACACCCCCACTACTCTGAGAAAAAAAAAAGGAGTACCCCATTCCTTGAAGAGGCCCAGGCCTAAACAAGGTAAAAACGATCTTGTCATTTGAGGTACCTCATAGCATGCATTGTAAAAATTCAATTAATAATTCGTAAATTGTATAAATAAATTACTGAGTTAAGTAAACAATTCACAAATTAACCAACTGCATTTTTCTAATCTAGGCAAAAAAGTTACCCAAATTAAAAAAGACATTAATTTTCGTTGATTATAATAGCAGATATTGCGACTTTTATAAATTTGAAGTTATGAATTCAGTTTTTGAAATAGTAAAATCGAGTAGGTGGAAATCGCTTCGCTTTTAAACACTTCATTTTGGGTGCATCATAAACGGCGCATTTTTTAAATAATCGTTTTGATTTTTTTGTCAATAGGTACTTGAACTTTTGGTCTTGCAAATGGTGCTTTTTAAATTTCTTATATAAACAAAACCTCAATGAAGTTTTTAATAAAAAGGGCAAACTGGGTTTATAAGAGTCCTAGGACATTGTATGTTTTTACATTTTGAAAAAACCTTCCTACATGTTGATGCGTGTCAGTTATTTTAAATGTTTATAACCTCCTCAGTCCCAAAAAAAGAGTTTTTAATATTTTAACAATATTTTCTATTTTCTCTCTTAATTTGTGAAAACCATAAACGAAAATCTATAAAAACTAAAAAATAATTATTTGACAGACACAATATGACAGGTCCAGCATAATTGACGGTTGAAGAATAACGGTTGGTATTAGAGTAATGGTTGAAGAATGGGTCCATTTTTTTCAACACATTCCTCCTCCATTCATCATGGGAGGGGACTTCAATGCTCACAACATGGCATGGGGGTCCGAAACTAATGATACTAACGGTAAAGTTTTATTAGGAGTGATTCTTCTTAGTTTTCTCTCGTCTATTTTTGAACATAGGCCTTTCCCAACTTCTCTTATCGATCTCTATCCTGAGCAACATGCTTCCAATTTGTTCCACCCACCTCATCTGTGGTCTTCCTCTTGGTCGTCTACCTTTGTAAGGTCTCCAACGTTGTATTTTGGCGTTCCAACGTTGGTCTTTTTGTCTATTCTAATTTCCGTTTCAAATCATCTCTACCTCTCTTACCTATTTTTATGTTTGATAATCCTTCTACTACTTCTTTTCTACTTATTTGCACTAGCTCTATGTTTTCTTCGCCTTCATTTACTACATTGTCTTCCTTTATTATGACTGTTAAATAAAAAAAAATTATTTTACATAATATGACAGGTCCAGCATAATGGACATCAGGGCTTAACTTTTATATAATGTAAGTATGAAACTAAAAAAACATTCTCGTTCAGCAGAAATTCACAAGTGCATTTTGCATTTTATACAAAAGAATCTCATCTTTTTAGTGCATCCCGGGTTTCGGCAACGCATGTAAGAATTTTTATTACTGACAGAGTATATTGGCAAAATGGTCATTACTGGTTTTTCTTACATCTATGGGCGGTAACTGGACAACTTTAGATCTTTTTACAGGAATCATGGGCTCTTCATCTTCAGATGTCTCCGGTTACCTTGAAATATTATCTTCCCGTTGTAGGCTTATCACCTAGATCTAGTAACTTTCCAACATACAGCTTAGATTCCTGCACTATCCTGACAATACTCATGAATTGGTCAATGCAAGATCAAAAAAGATCACCATCTGCCAAAATAGCCTCCAATTCACGTTCTGTCAATAACCTTTTTCTATATGTAACTGAACGTAGAAAACGTAAGTATGGTAACACATTTTGCTAACTAAGTCCCAATGTCCAAAATGCTTGACAACAAGTTTATTATTAACGTAAGTACACAACAAGTAATTATTTTCAAATATATATTTACCACAAATAAGTCCAATCATTAAGTAACACACATTAAAAACAGTCAATACTTTAAAGTACAGAAAAACACTACAACTTAATTATTAACACTGTTAACAAAAACAACTTTACAAATCCTCATTTAAAATGATTCTTTATGTTTTTTCAGTAAAACTGATAAATAGAAAGTACGGATATTATCTAACTTAGATGGTTTGCATTTTTCCTAACTGAAATTGCCTGGTAGGTTCTTGAAAGGTAAACTTTATGCATTATGGCTCCCAAGACCGGTTTTATTTTGTCGGGAATGGGTTCATACTATTTATTTCTTAGTACTTCATAATCAAATACCCTTATATACTTTTTTATAAAAATAAAAATTATGTTAATGAACTTAGCACTAACCTATTTCGTTACATAATTTTTGCGTCTTTGTTCTTTTTGTTTTATCTAATTTTCTTTTTATGGATATACGTATAATTTTGAATCAAATACTAAATATGATACTGGTTCACGTTTCATTAATCCCATGATTAAGCATATAATTCGCTGCAATGCCCTTGTATCGTACGGCCAACTGAATAAGGATTATTCCAACTCTACTAAGAGCCCCGCAGTGTGATTTCGATTTCACCGCAATTCTAACTGCCGTGATCCATTAGCGTTACCATACTTCACGCAATTGTATCGATTGGTCGGTGTCTAATGGACCTAATTTCGTCTATAGTCGGCTCAAAATAAAATCAAATATACGTCAGTTGAAAGTTAATGTTGCGGATATACGCCATATTGGTGAGGTGATAAAAGCTTTTTATTCCTCAACTTGCTCTAATTCTTCTTTCATGTAGGTATATAGTCTGCCGATTTTCTGATACGATTCCAGTAGATTATCATTCCAGCGTTTTCATGATCGTCCTAGTGATCTACTGGGGAATGATTTCTCGTTATTTTAATAGTCTGCCCTCGGTCATCATGTCCATGTAGACGAGTCTTGTTTTTTGCTCAATAATTGCCTTAACCCATTCTCAGGTGCACAAAATATAGACAAATCTATTGAGTTTGCTTCATAATATCATATATTTTTATACATTGAAAGCATCCTGGCATATAACAATACGGACAGGTATACAAATCAATTAGCATCCACAACTAAAAACAATATTTTGCCGCTGATTCAGCAAATCTGATTTAAATATAAATAAAAGTGTGGAAGAACAATCGAGTATAATAAACTTCTGCACCAAGAGAGAAGCTAATGCGGATTCTGATCAATACCTTGTCGAAAGTAGAGTGTAAAGGTCAAAATTTCAAACATAAAAATAAAGAAGGTTCTAAATATGAACGATATAATGTAGAAGGACTCAAAGATGCGAACAAAAATAGAGAATAAAAAGAAAATATAATTATCAAACTAGAAAACAGACTAAAACATGAAAACATAAATCAGGAGTGGTAAGAGTGCAGAAATATCATAAAAGAAGCAGCTGAGGAACTACTAGGCTTGGCAGGTAAACCAAAAGAATAAGAACGAATGACTGGTTTGACGAAGAATATCAGATTATAACAGAAAGAAAAACAGAGCATATTTACTGGTTCAACAGGGGCACAGAACCCAAGAAACAGAGAAGGAATATAAACAACTGCGCAAAGAAGAAAAGAAAATCCACCGAATGAAGAAAAGAAAAAGTATGAACAAAGAATTTCAACAAGTAAAAGAACCAAGTAAGCCAAAAGAGATAAAAAAAATTTACCAGAAACTAAACAAAAGCAGAAAAGAAATAAAACCGAGAACAACATCTGCAAAGCGTATTTCACCAATTTGCGACAGTTTTGGATTATCGCTAGACACTCGACAGCCAAAGGTCCACTCTACTGTGCTGAAGTCAATTGCTCTAGTAATGAAAATACGGAACAAGTACTGTACTTTGTAAATTGAATTAAAAAAATCCTGAATATGTTGCCTGTGTGACTCCGTTTCAAATATGTAAAAAGAAATAAGCATAAGACTTACTCACAATCAATTTATTCTACCACCAACGACCGGTTTCGCATACTATAATTAGCTGTGCATCTTCCAGTCAACGGTACATGATAAACTAAATGAAACTATTTTGTAAAATATTTGCAGTAAAACCGATGATCACCCGTCACGAGTTTACCATAACGGATTTTTAAATCATGTTTTCTTAAAGATTTAATAATAATCTTTGTATCGGCATGTACATAATATTTATTTAATTTCAATTTTACTAAATCATTTTTTTGATCAAATAAAAGGCAGATATCGAGCACAGTTTTATTAATTTAATCTTGCCTAAGTACTTTCGCTTTCTAGGGCATCTTCAGGGGCATTTCGTCAATTGCAGCCTATCCAACAAGAATAAAATGTTATAAACATAAAATTAAACATTACACTATACTACACAAGGACAAACACTTTAAATTTTTTTAAAAATAGGCGAAGCCACATTATGTATGGAAACCGGAGACAGAATCAGTTTCTGTCAAATCGAATGAAATTCTGTCTCCGGTTTCTGTAACTGTAGATATTGGAGCAGAGAAAATTCTCACTGGGTGTATCAAACTCACACGCAATATTCTAAAAGAGTTAATGTTTGGGCTGGTATCATTAACAATAAAATTATTGTTCCTATTTTTTTGTGGGAACAGTTGATGGAGAGGTTTATCTACATTTTTTTATTAACTTTTTAGTGCCTACATTACGAAAATTTTTTCCTGATATTCTTCTTCTTCTTAAAGTGCCTATCCGTTCCGGATGTTGGCGATCATCACGGCTATCTTTACTTTGTTTATTGCAGCGCGGAACAGTTCAGTGGTAGTCGTGTTATATCACTTTCGTAAAATTTGAAGCCAGGAAATGCGTCTTCTTCCCGATCCTCATTTACCATTTACCTTCCCTTGGAGAATCAGCTGGAGAAGGCCGTAACGTTCTTGATTTCTCATTACATGTCCTAGATATTCCAACTTTTTAGTTTTGGCGGTCATGAGAATTTCACATTCTTTCCCCATTCTAAGCAGGACCTCCACATTAGTAACTCTGTCAACCCAGGATATACGTAAGATGCGCCTATAACACCACATTTCGAAAGCTTCGAGCCTTAATCTTAAGCTCCTGATGTAGTAAGCCAGTAGATCTCATTCAAATGAGATCCACAGTTTGCACGTATAATTAGAAATTATTTAAACGAGGTTTTTCCCAATAGGTGGAATTGGAAGACGTGGAACGATCGAATGACCGGCTAGATCCCCCGATTTGACTCCTCTAGATTACTTCTTATGGGGTTATTTAAAATCGAAAGTATATTTTAATAGACCAAATAGTATTGCTGATTTCAAAGTTAGAATAACGGAAGAAATTAACAAAATAACTCCCGAGGTACAAAATGTTGTACGAGAATTCCAAAATCGCCGCGGTTATTGACAAGAAGTGAATGGTGGTCATTTTAAACATTTAATTTAATTGTAAAGTACATTGAAAATGAAATTGAAAATTCTCTCGGGGAACCTGTAACCCTAGAGAGCGCGTCCGCAGGTGGCGGATAGGGGAATGCCCTCACCGGCCTGTTTGCAGCTAGGCCGGCGGGTAGGTGGGAAATAAAATACCACCCGCGGACCAACAGGTGGGGTAGATAGGACTCCTAAGCCGTAGAGAAGGCAACTTATCTAAGAGAAGGATACTCTGATTTAAAACCCTGGTCCTCCAAGTTGGGGGTTGAGGCATCGGGCCAACTCCTCGATACTCGGAAAAAATGATCAAAGTTAAAAATTTCAGCAAAAAGCCTTGGAATTCGGACGGATTAAACTATAAACGAAATTCGCAAAGAAAATGGATTATGAATTTGGGTGCTTGGAACATACAAGGAATAAGGACAAAACAGGAGGAGGTCTTCCGTGAACTGAGTAAAATGAAACTAGACATCTGTGTATTAACTGAAGTAAAGAAAAAAGGAAGAGGAAATGAAAAGATAAACGAATACCTGCATTTCTATAGTGGCGTAGAAAAGAGCGAACGAGCTAAAAGGGGAGTGTCTATAGCAATACATCAGAAACTGAAAAAATGTATTAAATCATGGCAAGAAATAGATGAAAGAATTATCCTCATGGAAATTAAGGCACATTCTTTGAAAATATTAAATGGTTTCTTCCCCCATAAGAATATACATAAATTTACATGGATGCAGCCTACCAGGAATTTAAAATCAATAATTGACTATTTTATTCATCGTAAAGATTCTAAACTAAAAACGAAGGACGTGAAGGTGTTTAGAGGGCCAGAATGTGGAAGTGACCACCATATGATTATTGCAAAAGTAATGGTGACATTTAAGAGAGAACAATCAAGTCACAAAAATGATGAAGTAACAGATATAGGAACAACCATAGAAAACATAAAATATAACCTGGAAAGCTTTAAACAAGATTCGACAAAGTTCTTATATAAAATTAGAATAGCTCAGAAAATAAAAAATATAGAAACAAAGGACTTAGACCCTGAAAGTCTGTATGAGGTAATTAAAAAATATATTTATGAAGCGGCAAATAAAGCACTGGGAAAAGTTGAAAATCGGAAAAAAGGAAAACCTGACTGATTGTCAACGGAACTAGAAGAGAAAGTTCTCAAGAAAAAACAAGCATATCACATATGGCTTCAATCCAAAGATCCTCAAGACAGAGAAATACACGCTAAATGGAATAGAGAAGTTAAAAAAGACATGGATAAGGCGAAAAATATAAACTGGGAGGCTAAGTGTGATGAACTGGACAGATTTATGGGTGGAACAAAAGTGGCGCAAGCTTGGAAAACATTAAAACAGTTTAGGAAAAATGAGAAAAATGAAGACAACATTTCTCTCATAAAGTTAAATGAATGGTAAGAATATTATACGAAACTGCTGAAAGAGGATAGAGTAGAGTACAAATGGGAAAAGATAAGGGAATTAATAGACAACAGAGACGAAAGACAGGAAATCCCTATAATAACATTATCTGAATTGACGGAAACCTTAAAAGAGGTTAAAAACGGAAAAGCCGCAGGGCCTGGAGACATTCCCATAGAGCTGGTTAAATATGGGCCGACTGCACTTTTAGAATTAATAGTAGACCTTTTCAATAAATGTATGTGTGGAGACCAGGAAATCCCTAAAGATTGGAATAAATCTTATATAAGCTCCATATATAAGAGAGGGAATAAAAGAGACTGTTCCAATTATAGAGGTATTAGTGTGACGAGCTCTGTGGGCCGGTTGTACGGCAGAATATTAAAGAAGAGGGTTGAAAGACAGATACAAAATATTGAAGAACAAAGTGGCTTTCGTACCGGGAGATCCTGCCTTGATAATATATTTATCCTACGACAAATAATTGAAAAGCGTGTCGAAAGAAGTAGAGAGACCCATTTGGTATTTATAGACCTTGAGAAAGCATATGATAGTGTCCCGTTAAAGAAAATGTTTGAGGTCCTCAAAAGGTCCGGATTGGATTCGACGTATATCCGAGCGATATATAAATTGTACGAAAATGCAGTTAGTTGTGTAAAAATTGGAACCAGAACCTCAAATGAATTTAAAGTCACTAAAGGCCTAAAGCAAGGATGCTGTTTGTCACCGACACTCTTTAAAATATACGTCCAAGAAGCATTGAGGAATTGGAGAAATAAATGTAGATTTATGGGCATCGAAGTGGGACAAGAAATTCTGTATACATTGTTGTTTGCAGATGATCAGGTGGTGGTTGCAACCGATGAGGAAGATATAAATTATATGAATCGAAAATTATTTGAGGAATATGCCAAATGGGGGATTACTGTAAACATAAGCAAAACAGAATATTTAAAAATTGGAGGAAATACCACAGATCTGAGGCTTGAAAACGCAGTCATAAAAGGCTGCAACCAGTATAAATATCTAGGAAGCATCATATCAGCAGATGGCAGAGTTAAGATAGATGTACAAAACCGAATAACCCAAGGGAAAAAATGCATCCGAATACTGAATTCATTACTGTGGTCTAATAAAATAAAGATGCATACCAAACTTCGCGTATACAGAGCAATTGTAGAACCAATTACCACATATGGTGCCGAATGTTGGACGATGACAAAGAATGAACGAGATAAAGTAGACGTTGTGGAAATGGATTATCTTAGAAGGTCATGTCGAGTATCGAGAATGGAAAGAATCAGGAATGAGGAAATACGAAACCGTACAGGAATTAGAGATACTCTTTCAGACAGAATACAAGGAAGGCAATTACAATGGTATGGTCACGTGATGAGAATGGAGGAGGAGCGGTGGCCAAAGAAAGCCTTAATGTATGTTCCGCCAGAAAGAAGGAAAAGGGGAAGACCACCAAATTCCTGGAGAAGAGAAATTACAAAAACAATGCAATCTAGAGGCTATGAAGAGGGAGATTGGAGAGATAGGAAAAGATGGAGGCTGAAATGCGGGAAGCGGCAATCGCCGTAGGACCCCCGTTATATGATGATGATGACATTGAAAATTACATTCTAAATATTGTGACATTATTATTCAACCTAAAGTTTTGTGATAGAGACATTATTAAAATTTTACATCTTAAAAATCAATTATCTCTTAAAAAACTTTATATTGCTGAACTGGACTAAAATCCCTTTCTAACAAGGTAATACGTCCCCTTTTGTTATTTAAAATTTTCGAGGAGGTGCTTATAATTCAAAGGGGGTGCTGGAGGGGTATAATATTTTCATACTAGAATTATCAATTTGAGAATAAAAATCAACCTGTTTCAGGTTGTTTTCACATAGTACATAATAACGCTGAAAATTAATTTATTCCATACATATGGGCCGCATGGTATACAGAAAATAATACTCCTTATTTTAAAGGTAACCATCAAAATTGGTTATATTATACTTTCAAATTTTTCAAATTTAGATAACAAAATCACTAGTATTGATTTAATCGGCAAGAATAGGATCAGAATTAAATTTAAAGACTATCAATCAGCCAACTTTTAAATCAATCAAAAAACTTGCTCATTATTTACTAACAACAATTTTGATGTTTCCATTCCAAAGTTTATACTCCAAAGACAGGGTATAATTAAAGACATAGATTCTGAATTTTCTGAGGAATATATCAAAAATAAAATTAAACAACACAATATGCAATGTAAGTTTGAAGTAGTTTCGGTTAGAAGAATAAACAGAAAGATAGAAAAACATATCTAAGGTAAAACAGTACTAGATAAGGTCCCAACAAAATCATGGATTGTAAATTTTTAAGCTCAAACTCTTCCTAGATATATCATAATTAATAAAGTAATTAAAGAAGTCGAACCCTATATTCCAAAACTTTTATTATGTTTCTCCTGCCTTCGTTTTAGACATCTTGGATCTCAATGCAAAGCAAGTTCTAGGTGCAATAAATGTTATGATTTTCATGACACAAAAGATTGTACAGTAAAGGAATATACTCCAACTTGTTCCAGCTGTTAAGGTAATCATTTTACGACACACCTAAGTGCATGCCCTGAGTTCTCTACGCAGAAACAATGTAATACTGTAGTAATACTACTATGTCATCATTAAATCTAAATTTCTTTGATGCCTGTGAACAAATTCCGAAAGTCTCATATGCCAATATTGCTACCATAAATAATAGTTCTTCCTTGCTAGCCAACTCTAATAACAATAATCAGTCCTATCAAGTAAATCCAAATCAATCAGATTCATTTGCAAAAAAGTTCTGCTCACAAATGTTTTATACCAGCATTAGTCCAGAAAAATCAAATTTAAAGCGACAACGTCCAAGTTCTCCCCGCTAGAAAAGAAATAATTTCTCCAATAAATATCCCTAGACAAAAAGGTGGTATTTATAATTTCTTTAAATATACGGAGAACAGAAATACAACAAATTTGCAGACACAAGGAGTATTATCACAATTAAATAATGTAATTTTAGAATTGGTTCCTAATTATATGTAATTAGTTTATTAAAACTTACTGAACATTTAGACACATCGAAAACAGAGATTATACAACAAATTAATAAATACTTAGATGCGGAATTGATCTCGCAATAAGACTCACTTGTTCAAAGTCACTTTCTCAGACATAACTAGCCCTATAAACTTTTTACAATGGAACTGCCGTTTCCGATTCAGCAGTTTCCAAATAGACCAAATTTAGAAGCCTTACTTATTCAAAAAAATGGTTTAAATCAGAAAAATTTTATAACTTCTCTGGTTAGAATTGCTTTAGATCTGATCGCCCAGATGGGTATGTAGATAAAATAATTACAGAGGAAATAAATTTATAAGATAATTATAATGTTACTTATACATGCATTGCTTTGTGTACTTTCTTGTATCAATAAACCTATACATATAATATCCATATACAAAGAACCAGGTACTAGAGTAACGGTTGAAAAATGGCTCCATTTTTTTCAATTTCCACTTCCATTTACCATTGGAGGGGACTTCAATGCTCACAACATGGCATGGGGCTGCGAAACTAATGATACTCACGGTAAAGTTTTATTAGAAGTGATTCGTCTTAGCTTTGTCTTGTCCATTTTTGGACATAGGCCTCTCTCAACTTCTTTTATCGATCTCTATCCTGAGCAACATACTTCCAATTTGTTCCACCCATCTCATCTGTGGTCTTCCTCTTGGTCGTCTACCTTTGGAAGGTCGTCTACCTTTGTAATGTTGTATTTTGGCCTTCTAACGTTGGTCCTTTTGTCTAGCAGTGTGACTTGTGAAGCTCCATTTTAATTTGGTAATTTTTGTTGTGATATTCTATCCCAAGTATTTTACCATTTCCGTTTAAATTTCTTCATCTCTACCTCCCTTGCCTATTTTTATGTTTGTTAATCCTTCTATTACTTCTTCTCTACTTATTTGCACAAGCTCTATGTTTTCTTCGCCTTTATTTATTACATTATCTTCCTTATTACTTCGGTATTAAATTTTTTCTCATAATATTCTTTCCATATGCTAGCTATTTGTTCTGGATTTATTTATATTTGCTTTGATGTATCACTTACTGCGTTTATTTCCATTCGTTTTCCTCCCTTTATGCGTTGTATCGTCATCCAAATGTTTCTATTATTTGTTATTCTTTTTGTAGTTCTTCTCCAAACCTTTTCCATGATTTTGCTTTTGCTTGTGTGGCTGTCTTTTTTACCAATTGTCTCTACCTATAATATGTTTCTTTACCTTCTTCTAATCTTTTTCAATGTATTTCTTCCATGCCATTTTCTTATTTTTTATTTCTGCTCCGACTTCTTTCTGCCCCGATTTCCACACACTTCAGTTGCTATTTTCTTTCGCAATTTCAAGAGGAGAACAAGCTACACAAAATAATGGTCTTAAAATCCATCAATCAAAACCAAATATATGCATCTAAGTAAAAACGTAGAAATAGGGCAGCTACAAAATCTAAAAATAGGAGAACGCTACATTGAGGGGTAAAAAACTTACTTAGGATAGATAACGCCGCAAGAAAAACAAGATATCAAATAAAAAAACTAGACCGGTACTTACATATCGTTTAAAAATCTGAACATTTTCTAAAAATGAGGAAATATTATTAACCACCTTTGAAAGCAAAATCTTTTTACATAATGTATTCAAAGACACAAAAGGAAATGGAATTCGGTGAAGAAGATCTGTGAACTATAAAAAATATACCAGGATCCGAATATCGTGACGTTCATTAAAATAGGCTGCATTGGATGGGACTAGGGAGTGCTAGTAGAAAAAAAATAACAGGAACACCGAAACTAAGATACATAGAACAAATAGAAAATGATTTAACAAGCTTAAAAATAAAAAACTGAAGAAAAAAGCACGAAATAGATCCAAATTGAGAGGAATCCTGGAACAGCCAAGACCCATAAAGGGTTCTCGAGTCAGTCATGATGATGAAAAGTGTGAAAAATCCTGATTAGTACTTCTGGTAATTCAAATCGCGAAATACAAAACAAGATTGATAAAGATTACCTAGGAACTTTTAGAGTTGACATTTTGAATTTATATAATACATTTCATTTCTACTTGTTCATTTTCCCTAAGAGGTTTTATAGGTCAAATGTGCCGTCGGCGACGACCATATACTCCATTTACGACGCACAATATTCTTTAAATTTTTTATTTAATGCACTTATGTGGCTGACCAACAACTTCGTCCATTCCCGGCATCAATTTAAACTGATATAATCATAAAAATGAGCAGTAAACTCAGCAATAAAAAGTCTCGCTGTAGAAAAATTATACGCACCCTCCGAAGGATCGCTATCTTATTGAAAAATATGTATTTTTTATAAACTGCTCTTGAAAAAGGTTTACGTGGATAATTTATCTTAATAGAGAAAAAGACGTGATGGTGGTGTAGTGGGGCGAAGAATAATACGTAAATATTTTTAAATATATCGTTTTATGTGTATGTACATAAAATATATTGTGGAATAAAAGTTAAGTTTCAAGGTAATTTATAGAGAGTATTGTGAATCTAATATTATCTCTTCTTTAGGGCTTGCGAGGTCTCAGTCTCCCAAGCCCCCAGACACTACTACACTGATCAGTAACAAATACATTACTACTACTGGGAATAGAGGACGGTTCATTAATACCGTTGATAATAAGGTGGTTTGGGTGGAGGTTAATGTGGGAGTTAGCGTGGGGATTGGTGCGGAGATTGGTGCGGGGGTTGGCGCGAACATTTCTGACAGTAGTATTATGATTAGCGGGTGGAGCGGACGATATTTTCTTTATGAGAGGTCTCCATGTCGTAAGTAACTGTATGTCGTCATCTCTTTTATTGAGATAATTTGGCCTTTTTTCAATTTCTACGGCATCTCGGATAATTCTTGGTTTATAGAAGCGGATGGAGGCTATGGTTCTGAATGGAAGAAGAATGTGTTGACTTGAAGCTAAAATTGAGTTGGAATTGCTTACAGAAATGGAATGTTCATAAATCCTATTTTGGATTCTACGATTTGTTTGGCCTATATAGGATTCCCGGCAGTCTGCACAAGGAATTTTATAAACTCTGGGGTTTTTTTGAAATGTTGTCTTTGATGGATTGGACAAGAGATGAAAATTTTTGTTGGGGGGTAAATATTGTCTTGATTCCTCTTGATTTAAGAATTTTGTCGATTTTGTCAGTGACACCTTTAATATTTTCGTCTGATAAGGGTCTGCGTCTTTGGGTTGAGATTGAATGGGAGATTGATGTATGTGGATGCTCCTATTGATGTGATTTTTGCGGTAACCGTTTTGGATGAGGGCTTGTTTTAAATTAGAGAGTTCAGAAGGTCTACTTGCATCATCACAAAGGTGTATTGAATCTGGAGACAAGGGTATTAATGACTGAATTAATTTGTGAAGGTGGATGATGAGAGTTAGCATGCAAGTAACGATTGGTGTGAGTGGGGTTTTTGATAAACAGAGTGATCAAAACCTTGGGACTGGTTTTTCATAGTAATAACTTCAAGAAACGGTAGGGATAAATCAGTTTCCACCTACATTGTGAACTGGATACTAGGATGTATACCATTCAGATCAGTTTGAAAAGACACCAAAGCATCCCTGCACGGGGCCAAATGTTGAATGTATCGTCAACATATCGTAGCCAACATGTGGGTTTGAGCATTGATGTGAATATTGCTCTGATCTTGAAGATTCCCATAAAGACAATGGCAATTACTGAAGATAGTGGGAAGCCCGTTGGGGCACCATTTGTTTGTCTGAAGAATTCATTTTGGAAGTTGAAATAAGTGTTGGACATACAATTAAACATTGTACCATTGAACCAAAAAATATTCAAAACGAAGAGCTTAGACAATTATTAGTTAGACATACAAACTGTCATAGGTTGAAATTTCTCGGGCATATACTAAAACGAGAAGAACATATGTTAATAAACAAAATATAAAAGTGGAAACCTACAAATACAAGAATTAAAAGGAGACCGAAGTGCAGATGAAAATATTACGTCAGAGAAGATATCAACAGGAGAAAGATATCTAGCTGAAGAATAAAAATAGAAACCTATAGTTACAGCCTTTATAACATATCGAAAAAGCATTTGTCTTTATTAAGTAATCCTCTGTATTATATTTCTTTGCAATATTTACTTATCAACGAAGAATTCTAGTTTCGTTAAACGTTTTAATGTAAATTTTATTACCTCATAAATTGTTTTTTTAAACTATATACCTAAATATCCTTTTTTATTTAAACAATTCCCGAATTGTAGATATATTATATACACAATATTTGAATCGCCAAACCCTGCCGCATAAAAAAAAATAATTTACATAAGAATCTCGTATGGTTTACATAATAATCTCGTTACCACCGATCGGTCTAAAACAAACAATTGAAGTGACCCTCTCATACCTGCATATAAAAAAGTACTAATGTATGCGTGAGTAATCTAGGTTAAAATTCCTCTTACAGATATGAAGAAAAAATTTGAGTCCTACACCTATATTATTTATCGTTCTATTTTTACTAAAAGTTTTCTTAATAGTCAATTATAAAAACAGTTTATTGCTTTAAATTTACAAACCAGAAAGCAATAAAAAAATCGGTAATTTTCCCCCTGTGTTAAAACTCCCTATTTATTGTTGGTTCTTACTGTAACAAATAATACACTCTCTCGTCTCCAGATGGGACAATCACAACTACACAGACAATCATCAATCCACTCCTCAGTTAGGCAACTCATCACGCGCTACGTAAAATTACATATTCGCTTTTACCACGTATTATTGTACATACTCGACATAGCAAAATGGTTATTTTTAAACTTAGTAATTTTCAATACAAATTGTAAAATTAACGGTTCTTGAATAAAATAAAAATATTTAAACAAAATCGAATTGTATCTGCTTCTACGATGATTATGTTTTTCCAGTGAGTTTTTCTGGGTTTTTCGAATAGAAAATATAACGTCTGGAACAAAGGTATTTTATCAATTCCAAGCTGCCATAAAAATTAAGCTACCCAGAATATAAGTGCAGCAGTTATACAGAAATAAACAGATCATCAAAATAATTTTGTAAAATAAATCCTAGATCTATATTTTTCAACGTTTGAACTACAGTTTTACTGTCATTTAACAAAAAATAATACAAAAAGCTATACTTTAATACGAAATAGACACATTCTTAATATTTTATATTGTATGGATTCCTTTGTGCTCTATTTTATGTATGAATTCAATATGTCTCGCTTACAGCCATAAAAGCGCTAGTGCAACACACTCGCTTAACCTCTCAAATCGAATGAATCGGTGCAATAACGTCGGAAAATCAGAACGAAAATATTGCTCGTAAAACGGATAATCGGCTGCAATGAAATATCTTGATCGGTGACGTTCATCGAAGAAAATTGATGTTAAAATGAGTAGTAAAATACCGACATCGTCAACTAAATAACGCTTGAGAATAATAAGTAAGTTTAGAAAACATCTTGCGATTTGGAGTTCGCAAAGAAAAATTGTGTTGTACAATTGTCACTGATTTTTAGCTTTATAGTGACAAATATTAATTTATCATTGTCACTAGCATGTCATTTGTTATTTGTCATTTGCCCTTGTCATTAATATGTCATTCGTATTTATTATTTATTATTTAGTAGTTCAAATACCTTTTGTTTGTCGATTTTTAGAAAACAGTTGATTATCGAAAAAGAGCCAAAATAAGTAGCAAAAGGATAAATAATATAAAAAAAGAAGCATATTTCTTAACATCCGTTTTATTAAAAAATGATTATCCGTTGTCATTTATAAATAAGGAATTATTAAGACTAGTGTTACGATAAATATTATGACGCATAAAACTGTAAACATATTATTACTAATTCTATTCTATTCTAGTAATTTCGCCGCTCAGCTGAAAAACCTGTTTGCCTTCCATCCTTTTCGAGAGGGTCGCCGTCCGAATTCGAAGGGATTCTCGATTAACTGTACTTTATATTTAAGGAGGGAATTTTGTTGAAAACAGTTAGTGAACAAATTCCCTTCGTTGGCTCAGTGAAGATGTTCGTTCTGTTGTAATGGAAACACCAAATAATAGTAGCAGAGTTTATTGTTGAGACGTACACTATGGGTGTAGACCCGGGATTACTTTGAGTAGAGACTGATGCAGTTGATCGTTGAAGACTATATGTTCGTTGAGTGAATATTGATTGAATGCTTCTCTAGTCAAGAGATATTAGTTTTATATAATTCTATTTGGGTCAATATTTTTCGCGTACCTAGCGTGATATGTGTGTTTAATTTATGTAAATTGTTTAACTTTGTCAGTACTTTTGACTGATGTCCAAATTATTATTTATAATTGACCAAATGTGTATGTAACCTAATTAACTACGTGTGTGTATTTAATAACAAATAGATTCATTCGGTCTACTGGGTGATAAAATTATACTGTCCAATTTCGGATATGAATTCTGAAGATTTGATATTGGACATACTGCGGAATCGGGCAATCTGGCCCAAGTGTCAATACTCAAAGTTTACATATAAGTATTACATAACATAGTAGAATCAACAAAAGAATGGAAGTATTGGAAACCATCAAGACACGAAAGCTGCAATACCTGGGGCATGTTATGCGTAATGAGAGATACAACCTACTTCAATTGATTATACAAGGGAAAATCCAGGGCAAGAGAAGTGTAGGAAGAAGAAGAATCTCATGGTTGCGTAACTTGAGGGAATGGTACGGATGCACATCAATAGAACTATTCAGAGCAGCAGCATCTAAGATCAGGATAGCCATGATGATTGCCAACCTCCGTCGCGGAGATGGCACGTGAAGAAGAAGAAGAACATAGTAAAATTCAAACATGATAAATTATAAATAGTTTAAGAATAATCAATAATCTTCCAACCGTACCCTAGCTATCAATGTCCGACTCTATCTCTAGATTAAAATTAGGGCAATTGGATGAAAATGTGGAAAGTGGGATGTCAACTTGGGAAGTCGACCGTACATTGTTGTGCCGATTACTAACTAATACAGGTACTTCCTGTTCGTTAGTCTGAGTTTGTGGATTCCCTGAACGACATAGTCGTGCAACAGGACGGTACTTCCATAACGTGAGTATCCCAATTATTACCATTATAGTAATGATCCCGGTGGCCACAAAATAATGCCAATTAGATTCGTGAATCGATCGCCACTGCGTATGCGTCATTTCTTGTTCCAGACTCTCCTCCTCAAGTAACACATGACGTAGCTCTCCTCCTGATATGTCAAGGTAGGTGTTTAGAGGCGTGTTAAACTTGCGGGGTGTCCTCGCCACCAGTTGGGCCACGGGAGTGATTGGCGACTTCAGGTAACTCGTCCCTGCTCTGTCTACCCCACTGCTAGTGGGGAGTAATGTAATATTTTTCGTTTGGGCGATACATTTGGGTGAAAGCTTCAGGAATGTGACTCGTTCCAGTACTCTTTCGCTCCGATTTCCATCGCAAATAATGGATATGTGTATCGTGACTGGCGTGATAACTAGCCAGAGGTTGGGAGTACCCATCTTACTCCATTGAGCTGTCTGTATTATCCTGGCTACCACTGGACATGTGCTATTCTTAGATCGCTCATAAATTTCTTCTAGTATGCAGTTTGGTTGGGTATCCATGTTTCTTATAGCCGTTGGTGAGCACGCTATCTGCGCCTTTGTCAACAGTAAGCACCTTTCTCTATCTTCCGTGGTCAATTCGAAGTAGTGCAGTGTGTTATAATCTACGACCAGTAGATTCCTTGGGGCGACAAATGTGCGCAACACCGACCCCTCAACGTTAAGTGGTATGGCCGTGACTTTGAGCATGCTGTACTTATTTTTCCCTGTCACTATGAAGTAGCCGATGACTGTTATATATCTGTCGTCATGACTGACTTCTGTTTCTATAATGGGTTGTCGTCGTATTTCGACCCCTTGAGGCAGTATCTGCCCTGCTTTCCCTATTAATTTGGTTATTTCACCCGGTTTCACTATATCAATGAAGTGTCCGTGGTTATAGTGAAGGTTTAATATTCCCTCGTAAAATTGAGTATATTCGTTTATGAAGTCCATAACTTGTAATGCTATCGTTTGTATTCGTAACGTGCTATATTCGGTTTCTAGTTTTTGTGCTTTGTCTTCTACTTCGTTAAGTCCTTTAGATATTTCTTGTAGACCTGTGATTAGTGCTTTGTTAAACTTGTTCATTTGCTCGTTTATCCTGTTCTCTGTGTGATTGATTGATGTTATTGTTTCTAACATTATCTTCGCCTGGTGCTGTGATCCCTTTATTAGCTCCTTTTGGTTATTATCTAATGCTTCAATGTTACTGTAGGCTTCGTCATTGACTCCAAATACTGAGGTTAATATTGTTCCTAATATTCCTCTTCTTTCCCTTCCTTTTATTTCTACTGTCAGCCCCTCGCTTACTGACTCCGCCTTTCTTTGTCCTTCCTCCAATTTCTCTATTATATCCTTACAATTCACGATTTTTATCTCATGACACAGTTCTCGTACGCCTTGTATCATATTTCCTATTAGTTGGTGCTCTGTTCGAATTCTTCCTTTTTCGAGTAACACCTTTATTCGAAATGTTCCCCGGTCTATGACGACCTCTCCAAGGTCTTCTGTGAAAAATCCTGGTACCGGATTATATATTTTATACGGTTCTGCCTTTATGGGTTTTAACATCGTTAAAAACATTATAGCTACTAGTATTTTCTTCCATCTTAGTGCTGCTGCCTTTTTCGGCTTTTCCTGTTTCTCTTCTTCCAGTCGTATTAGCTTATGTATGGGTCTTTTAGTCAGTTTCCCGTTTGCCTTTCTCACTGTTACTACTCTGGTTAATCCCTCCGCTCCAGGGTGTGTTTCTGTTACCCTCGCTAATGGCCATCTGCCTGGAGGTGTATCCTCTTCTTTAATTATAACTATTTCTTCTTCTTTTATGTTAGGGTGCGCCTTATGCCATCTATTTCTCTGTTGTAATTGGTGCAGGTATTCCTGTTTCCAAATTTTCCAGAAGTCTCTTTTTATTTTCTCCACTAATCTCCACCTCGTCGGCATCTTCAAATAAGTCGTAAGCTCTTCTTCCCGATTTGGTGATATAATTTCTCTCCCTATAAGGAAGTGAGCTGGTGTCAGGGCTATTTTCCCTTCAGGGTCTTCTGATGACCCACATAATGGTCTCGAGTTCATACATGCTTCTATTTGTGCCAGCACCGTACTCAATTCTTCATATGTTAGAACTGTTTCCCCGATGATTCTTTTCAAGTGATATTTCATTATTCGCACTGCGCTCTCCCATAATCCTCCGAAATGTGGTGCATATGCAGGTATGACATGCCACTGGGTACCTAGTGCCCGTAATCCTTGTTTTATCTCGTCATCTATTTTTTGATTTTCTTTTTTCAACAAATTTGCTGTTCCTACGAATGTGGTTCCGTTATCGCTGTATACGTTGTTGCACTGTCCTCTGCGTGCCGTAAATCTCTTGAACGCTGCGATGAAAGCATCCGTAGACATATCGCTTACTACCTCAAGGTGTACTGCCTTCGTTGACAGACACACAAATACTGAGATGTAGCCCTTATAGCTCCTCTGTCCTCTGCCTCTCGTGGTACTTATTTTTATTGGCCCGGCATAATCTATCCCTGTGTTAGTAAAGGGATGACTCGGGTTCACTCTGTCTTTCGGTAGATCTCCCATTAATTGTTGTGCTGCTTGGCTTTTATACCTCCTGCACCTTAAACATTTTGCTAGATGATCTTTCATGGTTCTTCTGCCGTTGATTATCCAGTATTTCCTTTTTATGTACTGTAGTGTTTGTTGTAATCCGCTATGTAGATTTCTTGCGTGACTATCTGTTATAAGTAACTTTGTTAATGCACTATCCTTTGGCAAAATTATCGGATGTTTTTCTCCGTACTTTAGATTCGTGTGTCTCAGTCTTCCGGTGACTCTTAGAATTCCTTGTCTATCCAGGAATGGTACCAATGACGCTAATTTATTTTTCTTGTCTAATTGCTGTTTCTTCTCCAGCTTATTTATTTCTGGTTTGAAGTAGGCGTGCTGTGTGTGCTTTATCACCTTCAATAGCGTTTCCTCTAATTCTTGGACTGTAAGCTGACTTTGTCCATTGTCCTTCTTTTTTCTGCATTTGTCTGCAAATCTCCTACAATATGAAAGTACTCTTCTCATTCTTTCTAAATTTGAGAATCTCTCGCATATGTCCTCCTTTATCGTTGTCGTGTGCACCGTTATTTTCGTTTTGACTTCCTCCTCATTTGTCTCTGGTATTTCTTCTGATTCCTGAGTTAAAGTTTTGTTACTAGTCAGCCAAGTTGGTCCCTTCCACCATAGCTCTGCTTCTAATAATTCTGATGCGGTACTTCCAATATACTACTACTACCTTATGCCAATTTTTCGGTCCTATAACGCGTCTTATTTCCTCTACTCTGTTGGCGACGAACATTTTCCACCTTTTTGATGATCCCCTTATCCAAGCCAGGGTTATCGTTGAGTCCGACCATGCATATACCTCAATGTTTTCCCTGTTCAATGCTTGTAGGGTTTTCTTCATTAAATTTGCTAGTAGTACCGCGGCACACAGCTCGAGCCTCGGTAACGTCGTTTTCCCTTTCAATGGTGCGACTTTCGATTTTGCTATCATTAGATTCGTTTTAATTTCTGGGCCTAATACCCTTGAGTAGATTACCGCTCCATATCCTTTCATAGACGCATCTGCAAATCCATGTAGTTCTACTCTGTTTATCTTGCTTAAGTTGTTCCACCTGGGCAATGTTATTTTCTCCAGATTTACTAATTGCGCCTGGTATGTATTCCACCTGCTTTGTTGGTTGCTAGTTAATTCTTTATCCCAACTGGTCTTTTGCTCCCATAATTCCTGTATGAATATTTTCGCCTGAATTACTACAGGTGCTATCCATCCCAGTGGGTCGTATAGTTTTGCTACTTCTGACAGTACGTGTCTTTTCGTTATTTTCTTTGCCGTCGTTATCCCTATTTTGAATGTGATTATATCCTCTTTAGGTGACCAGTGTATTCCTAACGTTTTCCGCACTTCTTCTTGTTTGAATGCCTTGGAGTCTACGTTCCTCATATCCTCCGGTACGTTCTCCATTATTTTTTCTTCGTTGCTCAACCATTTTCTAAGAGTGAAACCTCCTTTTCTGAACAGTTGTATTAATTCCTTTTGGGCTGTTTCTGCTTCCTGCACTGTCTCAGCTCCTCCTAGTATATCGTCTACATACATGTTTTCTTTTACAATTTTCGATGCCAACGGGAACCTCGCTCCTTCGTCTTCTTGTAATTGTTGTATTGTTCTTAACGCTAAAAAGGGTGCTGCGTTAAGTTATACTCTTGTATGTGGTCCTTTGTGTCCTTTCTCCACAAAATTTTTTGATATTTTTGGTCTTCTTCTGCCATTCTGATTTGTCTAAACATTTTTTCCAGATCCGCTGAGTATGCTACCTTATTGGATCTCCATCGTAATAGTATATTTGTCAAGTCTTGTTGTAATTTCGGCCCTGTGTGCATAATATCATTCAGGCTTACTGCCGATGAGCTTTTGCTTGATGCGTCAAACACGGCTCTTATTTTCGTTGTAGTACTGTCCTCTTTTCTCACTGGATGATGAGGTAAGTAGTACCCATCTCCCTGGTTTTCTGCTATTACCATATGACCTTGGTTTTCATAATCTTCCATGAATTGTCTGTAATTCGCTTCTAACTGTTTGTCTTCTGCAAACTTCCTTTCTAGTTGCATCAATCTGGCGAATGCTTGCTGTTTAGATTCTCCTAACTTTGCGACGTCTTCCCTAAACGGAATTTTTACTTCGTATCTCCCTTCTTCATTTCTTTTTACAGTCTGTCGATACAGTTCTTCACATTCTTGTTCTTCCACTGAGAAACTTGTATCCTGATTTACTTCTTCTAATTCCCAGAAGTTCTTTATTTGTACGTCCATTTCTTGTCTTGATATCATACAGCATACTTCTGCTTTTATATTCTCCCTTTCTCGTGCTATTCCCGAAACTATCCATCCTAGTTTGGTGTTTTGACTCAGGAGTCCATTACTTATTCTGTGCATCCCTTCTGTCAATATGTAACTGTATTCTTTTACTCCTAGTAGTAAGTCTATCTTCCCTACCTTGTAATATCTTGGATCTGCCAGTATTGCATTTTTCTCGTTATAGTCCGGTAGAATTATATCCTTTTCCGGTAAATTCCTTGTTATCTTCGGTAGTACTAGTGCTTCTATTTCCATCTCGAAGTCACTTTCGTAATGAGTTTCGATTAAAAGTTTCATACTCCAGTTGGCTGTTTTTTCTCCTGACGAGCCTATCCCGGATATGGTTGCCTGTATGGGCTTCCTTGTTGTTCCTAGCGTCGTCGCAGCTTGTTCCGTTATAAATGCGCATTGTGACCCTTGGTCGATTAGTGCTCTCATTATGTGTGAATCTCCTTTCGCATCTCTTATGCGTACCACAGCTGTCGCTAGTAATGCTTCACCTTCCTTATGGCTTACACAGTTTACTGAATTCTGCCCTCTTTGCTGGTCGTTGCTATTCCTAGGCCCATTGGTATCTTGTGTATTTTCTCGCCTTCCGTTATTTTGTTCTCTGGCGTTGTATGGATTATTATTTCCTCCTCTGTACCTATCAGCTTGGTACCCGTTTCTTCTATTGTTTGAATCTCTTCCATTTCTTTCTTGTGTTTGTTCTCGTTTCGTTTCATTGGAGTTTCTTTTGTTGCTTGTGTTTCCTTTTTCATAATGCAACATATGGTGGTGGTCTCCGCCACAGTGTCTGCACCTATATTGTGAATAACATTGTTTTTCTTTTTTATGTGCTAGGCAGTTTGTACACAATCCTTTTTCTTTTATCATCCTGTTCCGGTCTCTTACATTGAGTTCCTGAAATTCTCTGCAGTTCGGTACTCCGTGATCTCCGTTGCATATCACGCAATGTGTTCTTGGTTTCCTAAGAGATCCTCCTTGCTTCTCTTGTCTTTTTTCTGACTCCAGCAGTTCCAGTGTCTGAAATCTTCGCTGTAAGAATGTTTGTGTCGATTTGTACGTCGGTATCTCTCTACTGTCTCCAATGTGGTTTTCGTACAGCCTCCTAGTTTCATTGTCCCATTTCGTTATGATAATTCGGGCTATCAATGGGCTCCACGCTTCCGTGTCTGTTCCTAACCCTCCTATGGCTTCCAGACTTTCGTGGAAGGTGTCATGTAGTGATTTCAATGCTCTAGCAGAAGATTCCTTTACTTCCTGCGCTAGTAGCATCCTGTCTATTAATTTAAACAATATCATCCTTGGGTTCTCATACCTATCTTTTAGCATGTTCCAGGCCACTTCGTAGTTGGCCTCGGATATGTTTAAGTGTTGTATCATTCTGTTGGCTTCCCCTCTTACTTGAGTTTTTAGGTACTGCATTTTTTCTGCGTTTGATAACTGGTCGTTTTCATGTATTACTTTAGTAAACAGATCGTGGAAAGTTCTCCACGTTTCATATCTGCCTTCATATACAGGGATTTTTACCTGCGGCAATGTCACACCGTCCCTCCTCTGTGTGCTTTCTGGCCGTTGTATTCCTGGCCTTATTTTCTTTAAAACTTCCCTGACTTTCCTCTTTAGATGATTTATTCTCTCTACTTCTCCAATATCTGTAGCGTCCAGTTCCTCATTTACTGCTGCTTCAATCATTAGTGTATTCACCTTTTCCATGTATTCTCTTAACTCTGACTGCAATTCTTCATCCTCCTGCAAGTCTTGTTCATTTTCTGGCCGTAATAATTCCTCGATTCTTTGTTTTCTTATCTGTATCTCCTTTACTTTCGGTGCTTTTCCTCTTTTCAGCACCCTTCCATATTCTTCCAACAGGGTTTTCCCCTCAATGTATGTCTTAAATACCTGATCATAGTATTTTGTTTCAAAATATTTTTCTTTCGTTATACCCCCTTCTAGCAGCTTTTCGTGGTTATTTAAAAATTTTGCCCAATATTCTTCTAATTTTTCCTGTCTATCCCGGATGTATTGTTGATTTTTCCGAGATTGGGAATCCTTTTTTGTATTTGAAACGAGTTTCACTATTTCTGTTCCTATTTCCGCTTGCTTAACGTATAGACTCTCCATGATTATTTTAAAATTTTTACATTCAGCGGTAAATATATTAGACAATACTAAATGTACGTTATGTATTAAATAAGTATACCTGTATTATAACACTTTCTTTTCTATCGGAATGTGCAATTTAGCGAAATATGAGTTTGACCTTGCCTGCTGTGCTATTCTTTGCATTGAGGTAGGTCAAGATGTAATCCACACACTCTTATAATGATATATATACATATATATATATTGTTATCAAAATAAATGAAATTATTTGCTACGTAATTATTTTAATTTTTCGAAATAAAATATTTAATTGTAATTAAAAGCAAGCTATATGTATGAACGTTTCTTTTTTCAAATTGTCATACAAAATTACTGTTTAGTTAATTATAGTTGTGAATGACGTTTATTTTTGTTTTATCAATTCTCTGTATTATTTAAATGGTATGCATTCTAAAGTACATTATTATACGATTGATAGAGTGGAGATTGTTGTTCTAAATTGTTAAATTGTAATAAAAAAAAAACTTGTTAAATTGTAAGATTGTAAAAGTTGGAAGATTTTGTAATTATTCAAAAACTTACGGTTTTTTGTGTTCTTAGACGTTGAGGATCCCTCGCTTCTGGTGGGTTCTGCAATCGGTCCTGTCCTTTGGCTGCTCTGCGGCTCTAGTATGGCTCTCGGCTTTGGTACTGCTCTTGGCTCTAGTATGGCTCTCGGCTTTGGTACTGCTCTCGGCTCTAGTCTGGCTCTCGGCTTTGGTACTGCTCTCGGCTCTGGTACCGCTCTCGGCTCTAGTATGGCTCTCGGCTTTGGTACCGCTCTCGGCTCTAGTATGGCTCTCGGCTTTGGTACTGCTCTCGTTCTCCCGGGTCTAGTGGTCTCTCTCTGCTACTGAGGGTGTTGCTGGCGTGGACTGTATAGGCTCTCTCAAACTTCCTTGAAGTATTCTGTTTCTCGATAGGACCATGAACAAATTCCCTTCGTTGGCTCGGTGAAGATGTTCGTTCTGTTGTAATGGAAACACCAAATAATAGTAGCAGAGTTTATTGTTGAGACGTACACTAGGGTGTAGACCCGGGATTACTTTGAGTAGAGACTGATGCAGTTGATCGTTGAAGACTATATGTTCGTTGAGTGAATATTGATTGAATGCTTCTCTAGTCAAGAGATATTAGTTTTATATAATTCTATTTGGGTCAATATTTTTCGCGTACCTAGCGTGATATGTGTGTTTAATTTATGTAAATTGTTTAACTTTGTCAGTACTTTTGACTGATGTCCAAATTATTATTTATAATTGACCAAATGTGTATGTAACCTAATTAACTACGTGTGTGTATTTAATAACAAATAGATTCATTCGGTCTACTGGGTGATAAAATTATACTGTCCAATTTCGGATATGAATTATGAAGATTTGATATTGGACAGTTAGTTCTAGTTCTAGTTTTGAATATCGAGTTTAAATTGTAAGCTGGAAATAAATATAAATAAATATTGTGAAATAAATGAGTGAATATCGTAATAAAGACTTTAATAAACTTGTAAGTGTTATAAAATGTAGAACCGTTGATAATAAATAAAGACAATAAATTAGATTAATAAAAATACTACAATATATTGGAACAAAACAACTTAGAAAGGGATCCTATAACATTTACAAGAAATAATTCAAGGAAAATAACAATATCATTATATAAAAGGATTATCGTAAAAACTTAATACGATAGGAAATAAATTCAACATTTCAACAACATTCAAAACTACAAACACATTGAGATTTATTTGATCTAAAACTAAACCTAACAATGAACAAGAAATAATGAAGAATTGTATTTATAAAATACCTTGTGAATACAAACATTTTTATTTAGGCGAAAACTTATGAATCAGGTGAATCTTATATGAAAAATTGACAATTTGATAGATCTTGATATGTAAACACGCATGGGAAATGAAAATAGAGTTCAATAGAAAGATTCAAGTATAATTCTGAAAGAAACAGATGGTAAAAATAGAAAAATCAAAGAAGCAGCTCTAGTTATGTTAAATGAAACCAATTTCAGTTAGAGCATAGTAAAGACTTGCCAGAGACAGGGGGTAATGGAGGATTGTTGTAAGAAACGTTTTTGTTCATAACGAGCTGTGATGGCACTGATGATGATGGCATATTAAATGTATGATAAGAATAGGTAAAAATATTGGAAACATTTTTCAGTTTATCTGTAATAATTTAGCAGTTTATTTGTTAATATCGCATCACCTTTTCATGATACTTATTCATCAACAATCTGTAAGTGATACAGGTGACATTATATTTGCTAATGAGAATACAACCAAAGTAAAGTGTTCAGGTGATTTGGATTTAATAACTGTTGTTGGCGAGAATAATAGAGAATGGGAATTTAGTTAAATTTGCAAATCATTGTTGCACAATACCTATGTCACAAAAATTCTGAACTAATTGCAAAGGCTGGCTTGATAAACGCTGTGTAAAAATTGAATATTAAGGTTAATAAAGATTTTAAAAACTGTTTATTTGCCAATAGCGAAACATGGTATAGAAGATTTGGCCATATAAACAGTGTTAATTTAAATAAAATGAAAGATGGATAGTAGATGGACTGAATGTGACTGGGAAAATTGACAGTAAAAACAAAACTGTATAGTTTGTTGTGAGGGCAAACAAACACGATTACCGCTTCCTCCAACAAGGTCACGGAGCCAATAGTTTATTGGAGATTGTACACACTGATGTGTGTGTGGCATACCTAGGGAGAACAGATCATTAGGTGGCTCCAAATATTTTGTTACTTTCCAAGATGATTTTTGTAAAATGGTCTTCACTTATTTTATTAAAACAAAAAGTGAAGTTTTTAATTGTTTTAAAAATTTTAAAAGTAAAAGCTGAAAACCAGAAGCTGTTCATATAAAAACTCTGCGAAGTGACATTGGTGAAGAATTTTGTTTATTAAATGTAAATGGTATTATACATCAAAAAACCAATCCCTATACTCATGAACAAAATTTAGTATCCGAATGTTTGAATCGGACAATTGCAGAAAAGGCAAAATGTATTTTGTTTGATGCTAATCTTAAGACAATTTTTTGGGCTGAAACTGTAAACACAGCTGTTTACTTAAGAGATAGATCTTTGACTTCTGGTTTCAAAAAAACACCGTTTGAAATGTCGACAGATAGTAAACCTGATGTTAGTGACCTGAATATTTGGCAGCAATGTGATGGTACACGTTCCAAAAGAAAAAAGTCGAAGTGGGAGACAAAGGCTATTTTGCACATTACAAAAGGATACAGGGTATACAAATTGTGGACGACACAAAAAAGTTTGAAGTGATTCATTTTGATTTAAAATATGAACATGAGGCAAAAGAAACCCTAGCTTCAGTGAAGAAACGAAACAAATATAATGTTGAAACTGAGACTAAAGATACTGGTAATATTTTTAGTGATGAAGAGTCTAGCTACGATGAGGAAGATAACTTAAGTGATAGGACTTTGAAGTGTCCACAAAGAAGTACACAGAACGTCAGAAAGAGAAATGAAAAAGAAAAGACTTTAGTGGATATGTAAAATATATAAGTGGCATAGATGATGTTCCGTTAACAGTCTTGGAGACATTAAAACGTCCTGGTAGAGCAAAGTCGAGAGAAGCCATGATGGATGAAATCCAATCTTTCCGTGACAACAATGCATGAGATGTGGTACATGTGCCAGAAAATGGTGTGTAATTGATAATAAGTGGGTGTTTAAGTTATAAAGTGTAATAGCGAAAATAAATAAAATTACGTAAAAATGTTTTTACAACTTTGTGGCTCTACAATATCTCGGTAAAGTGAAGAACAAAAAACGGTAGCTTTATCTAGCTGCGAGGCAGAATATATGGCCTTGTCAGAGGCTGCTAAAGAGGCTGTTTTTCTTAGGGGTTTGCTGAAAGTGATTTAATTGAAAAAACTTAATGTATTTCGTACGGACCCTTCAGATTTATTTAAAGGGCACATTTTTAAACAAGAATCCGCAAAGAAACCGAATCAGAAACATTTTTCCTACTTGAACGTTCTCACAATATGGACAGACGTAACAAGAATACTAAGAAATGAGTGCAATCTGCTATTAGAAACCTTTAAAAAAGCATGAAACCACACAAAGGAAGGATACAAGAAGCTGGTAATTGGATCTAGTAGTGGCAATTCACAACAAACAGACAAAAAGTACTGTAACTGTAAAAAGTATATACCTAGTGTTATATATATATATATATATATATATATATATATATATATACAGTGTGGCGCACCGAAAACGAAACAGAGGCATTTACTGGCAGATGATCAGGGCCGCCGCTAAGGTATTGGCCGCCCGTGTGCAACTTAATATTTGCCGCCCCCCTTCCAACACTTTAGACATACATACTATTATTTAAAGAAATGTGCAGAAGATGCATAATATAACAATAATAATTTGTAAATAGATAAATACTTACTTGAACATTTACACGATTCTCCATGATCCAACGTCCATATATTATTCTAATGTATATCCTAGTATCCTAATGTCCCATCCAAATATCCTAATGTAAACGTCCATTATCCTAATTTAATAACCATGATCCAACTACCAGAATATGTATATCCTAATATCCTAATTTAAACGTCCATTTAATTAAAATAAACTGTGAATAGAAACATAAACACATAAAATACTAAAAACGCACTTTTCGGGCTTTCGTCTCGGAAAACTTTTTGACAATATCTTTAATGTCCAATGTCGCACACACTTCATGTTCTATAGATAACATTGCAGAAAGCAGAAACACATCTTACTACAATTGTTATTTGTTCTACTTGCACCCCAATGTTATTTCTCCACTTCATATAATTTTTGATGAGCAGAGTCAACTGTTAATCCTTTTTTTAATGTTGTAGATAGTTTAAACAGTTTTTGAGAATATTTTATATGAGCTGCACCGGATTCATGTCTTTTTAAAATAATAGCTACATGTTGCCAGTCACTTACCCCATTAATTCCACTAAGTAATTGTCGGCTGCTTTCATCACAACAAAACAGTTTACAAGGTGCACAAAAAACACTATTTAGTGATAATGAGTAAAGTAACCACGGACGATGAATTTGGTCTTGATTAGGTTATGTGCGATAATAATAAGTTTCTACTTTAATATTATTTGTATCTCTGGGGAAGTTAATTTTTGTAATCTGCTGAGAAAAATTTTTAACAACAAATTGAACTTTACTTGGATTCATATTTGCAGGCCATTTTCCGGGATCATCTGAATCCAAGTATATGCGGAGCTTCCTACACTGCAATCCAGATTAACTGGAACATTAATTGTTCTGTCTTGGTTGGTGGATTCAGGTTCAGGCGTTTCAGCATCAGCACTCGCACTATCGCTATTATTGTCATCAAATCATCAGTCTCTATCCGCAGGAATATTCAATTGTTTGGTACTTTTTTCTATGGTTTGGACTTCGCTTGAAGTTGAAGGTTTTAAATTTATATTCGAGTCTTCTATATTTTCATGTATGTTTTTCATCAAAAATGATTCCAGTGCACCGCTGTTTTTTTTTTCTCCTCAGTTTTTGCCTCTTTTATTTTTCTACATTAAAAATCTGAAAGTCGTTTTCTTTTTCTTTCGGATATTTTGAAATTATCACTTAAGAACAAAGCCGGGCGAATTTAACAAAATAAATCCAAAAACACTGCAAATAAGTTGTCCAAATAATATGTATCCGTAACGCGTATACGAATAAAATTGCTCTGATCTCGACGTTACCTCGAAATACAGTACCTACTGTGCAAAAGAAACGGGTACACTACTATATTTTACAAACAAAATCGTTTATCAAAAGCGTGTCTAAATTCATCGAATTCTCAACTAAGACTGAACATAAGACATAATAACCCATCTATAAACATAACCATAGGAACAATATTATAACAGAAACTTTACAACCACTTGCCTAAATTCTTGTCTAAGTATCTACGTGTGAAATCTCAAATAACTGAAGTCCGAAAGCCGCCAGCCGCTTTGAATTAAAAAGTATTCCCGAAACTGCTTTATGACTGTACCTGCAAAAGGGCGGTAGTTCATACAATAAATAATATTTTCTGACATTTTTTTTAGATTAGGATGAAACAAAGGAGGATACATGATAAATGAAACGCATTTAAGTATTACCACGTACTGAATAATTATTATTGTTTGGAATATTAGAGTTCACAGAATTATCTGAATAATTACTATTTAATTATTTGAATTTATTTTTGTTTTAAAAAAGTATTATCATCAGTGGACTGCTTTTGGCCGCCCCTATTGTTGGCCGCCCGTGTGCGGTGCACACTTGGCACACATGGTAGCGGCGGCCCTGCAGATGATTCCTTTTTTGAAAAAACGCTCGGACCCGTCGATTTTGTTTTCGAGGGGGACACAAAATTGGCATAAAATCACTTTAACATTTGCAGCCCCTTAAGCGGGGGTGGCATCATCCCTCAAATCTTAAATGAAAAGGAGGGTCGAATGATCCATTATTTGAAAGGTCTTTCAACTTCCTTTATAATGATGTAAAATTCATGTATTCAATTCAGTAGTTTTGGAGATTTATTGATTTAAAGTTTAAAGTAGACTTTAATAGGTACATCAAATTAGTTTGTACTTCTTTCAGAAGAAATTTGAGTAAAAGCATTTTCTTGATAAGTAAATTCTTTTATTTACTACGCCCATGGTTTATTAATAATAAAAATAGCAATTGAAGTGTCCTTTGTGACAAAAAAAGTTGTTTCTTGAAGAAAGATAAGTAGAGAATGCCACGTACTTATTTTAAATAGGAAATAGTAATCGCAAACTAATACAACATTAGTTTGCGATTGATTTGACCAATCTTTGTTGTTAAAATATCATTTATTGCTTTATACATAAATTAACCATGGTATATTCCACGGCAGAAAGGGTTGAAATTATTGAAATATTTTTCGGAAATAATCAGTGCGCTAAGAGAACAGCACAAATTTTTAATGAGCGACATGAGAACAATAATGTGCACCGAAAATAAGTTCTAGAACTTGTAGCTAAATTTCGGGAAACTGAATCAGTCGCCAATAAAAAACGTAATATTGAAAATCCTATAAGGAACGAAGCAACAGAAGTGGGGGTTTTAGGGCAAGTTATTGTAGATCCTACATTAAGTACCCGCAAATTGCAAACTTCGTGTGGTGTTAGTCGACGTACTATCCAACGGATTCTAAAGGCCCATAATTTTCATCCGTATAAAATTCACCTTGTACAAGAACTTAATGAAGACGATTTTGATAAGCGATTAAAATTTTGTGAAGTTATGAGTGAACGAATTACAAACGATGAACAATTTTTATTTAACATTTGCTTTTCCGACGATTGTTCCTTTTTTTAAATGGCGAAGTAAATCGTCATAATTGTCGATATTGGTCGGACTCTAATCCCAGAATTTACCATGAGGTACACACACAGCAGCCACAAAAATTAAATGTTTGGGCTGGCATTTTTGGCGATCATTTGGTTGGTCCTTTTTTCTTACCTGGAAATTTGACTGGTGAAATGTATTTGGAATTACTGCAAAATGCCATAGACCCTGCGCTAACAGATATAATTGAAAATCAGAATGATGGTCGATACGTTGAGAATATGTTGATGTTCCAACAGGATGGTGCCCCACCACATTACGCATTAAGAGTTCGGCATTATTTAGATCAGACCTTTCCAGGTCAATGGATTGGTAGAAGAGGTGCCGTTGAATGGCCCTCAAGATCGCCAGATTTATCACCTTTGGATTTCTTTTTGTGGGGTTACTTAAAAAGCAAAATCTATGCTACTCAGCCAACATCCATAGAAGATTTACGACAAAGAATTGTGAATGAGTGCCATCAAATTACTCCTCAAATATTGCAAAATGTCCGGCAACGTTTTCAGCAAAATCTTTATTATTGCATGGAAAGTAATGGTGGTCATTTTCAACATTTACTCGGCTGACAGGTCAGTTCATTCTTTATTTTTTAACAACTTTGCTGCTATGTATTGATCTCCTCTTACGATGATGTATTTAAACTTTAAATCAATAAATATCCTTTTAAATGATGGATCATTCGACCCCCCTTTCCATTTAAGATTTTAGGGATGGTGCCACCCCCGCTTAGGGGGCTGCAAATGTTAATGTGATTTTATGTCAATTTTGTTTCCCCCTCGATAACAAAATCGACGGGTCCAAGCGTTTTTTTTTAAAAGGAATCATCTGCCAGTAAATGCATCTGTTTCGTTTTCGGTGCGCCACCCTGTATATATATACATATATATATATATATATATATATATATATATATATATATATATATATATATATATATATATATATATATATATATATATATATATATATATATATATATATATATATATATATATATATTTCTTCTTCGAACCAAGAGAAATATATCGATACCAAGTTTCAATACAGTACGACTTTTCCTAAATTATTTAGGCAGGATGAAAAAGTATATATGTATTACCTATAAACAAATAAACGGGAAATAATTAATTCATTTTCATAGTCAAACTTTCACGAACTTGCACTATTTCCGCCAAATATATGCAACTTACATAACATTATAGACGCCAAGTGATTTTTAAATTTGGAGAACATGTTTACAATCTAAAATAGCATATTTTCTCAAAAATGCCTATAGACTTTTTCATTTAAAAACAAAATCAATTACTAAACTTTTATAAAATCCACAAATAGATATGACTATCGAAAATCCCTCACTATAAGTGGCATCTTAGACCATGAGGCGTTTGGGTATGTTATTGGAATCGACTACATTTAAGATATAGGTACTCCCTTTCACAAGCTCTTCCATAGTTCTGACCACCTTAGTATCCATTTTTTGGATATTCGTTACCGTTGGCATAATTTTCCCACAGGTTCACCGATAGATGCCTCATCCACTGCTTGTTCCAGCTGATGACCAGGTCTGCTTAAGCCTGATCTAGTTGAGTATTAGGATTGTGTCTGAATGTCACCACCATCACCATCCTGACTACTTTTGTAACATTAGTATAAAACTATATAATAATAAGAAAGACCTATTGGCCTAAAATTCAATAGGATTCCCCTTTACACAAATAAGATACAGAGAAAATAAGCCGATTTCAATACGAATCTGTTTTTAGTTAATAATAATTATACACTACCACTATCATCGATTTGCGCCAAATGTATGCAACTTACATAACACTACTGACGCTAAGTTTAAAAGTTTGAACGAAAAATTGAAGATTTTCAATCATAAACAGCATATTTTTTCAAACATGACCATAAAAGTTTTCACTCAAAAAAAAATTAAATTAATTACCTTTTATAAAATCAAACGTAGATAATAACTATCGTAAATCATTCACTATAATAAGTAAGACCACTTCACTATAGTCCTGTGTTTTATAAGGCTTCGAATTAGAATAAATATGAAAGAACGGCACATTATTGTTTTATCGGCATATCTACTACATTTTTACGTTTACAAATAACCCGTTTGATTTCGAATTTTGCGAGAAAAGAAAACAAAACAACATTATCCTACCTCGCGCGACACGTGATTGCGTCAAAAAGTGTGTGCCTGAGTTTGAATTCCGGGAATGACAGCGATTCTCGATTGTTTATCCGGTTTTTTGTAGCACTTGCACTGAAGTATTTACTTGGCAGGATACTAATTAAATTTTTTTATTTTGCTTATGGCCATGTATATTTTATGATTATATAATTATAGTAGATAATTGGAAATAAGTAAATAGAACTAGAAAAAAATTATTGTTATTAATTAAATTGGTAATTTATTCTTATCTTAAATTAATTTAATCTATTTTTTTTTGTTTTGGAAGCCAAAACTTCTATGAGCGAGTTTGAGAAAAAAGGAAGGGATTTTTGTGTCCATATTTCTTTTAGCTGCCATAGTGTCATTATAGTACAGTGGTCAACTTCTTTATATCAGCTGAGAGATTATCTATTCCAGGTGATTTGTTTCTGCTAGTTTTTTAACGGCGTCTTTAACTTCTAGAATCGTTCGTGATTTCGCTTACCTCTCGTCTTTTTCGCTTACCTCATCTCTTACGTCTTCAACCTTCAAAAGTATTCAACCCATCGATTCAATACATCTTTCCTTGTTGTTTATACGTCACCATTCAGATTTCTGTATTGGTTTGTAGTTGCCTTGAATTCTTTTCTGCTGATGTTAACTTTCTTATAGAATGCTCTGAATTATTTCTCTCTGTTGAGGTTTTCTATACATTTAAGTTCCTTATTTAAGTGGTTTCGTTTTCAGTAGCCTTCTTTGCTGCTGCTTCAACATTTTCTATTTAGTCTATATCTTTCTGGCCTTCCTCATTTATATTTTGATTCCTTAGCCTGCTGGTGATGTTTTCTGTGCAGTCTTCTTTAGGAGAGAGAGTGTCTGCACATGGCAGTGAAAAAAGTGTAAATTCAAATAGGAAATGATGTGCACTTGACTGTATTATTGACGAAAAACAGTGAAATAGTTATAGTAGTGGTAAAAATGTTGTAGTCTAAAGAACTAGGTTAGGATATGCTGTGATGTATGTCCTAGCAGCTAGTTTTGTTGTTCCCTTTATCCGCCTTTGTTGAGCTCCAGAAAGGTGTTTTTTGATATTTGGCGCAGAGTTTGTTCCTCTCAGAACTCAGCCGTCTGACTGTTTGAGGTAAATCGAAATGTGTGAGGAGAATTATTCAATTAAGTGAACATGATGAATGGTCGTAAACGTAAAAGAAAACTATTTTTAGTTAATGAAGGATTTATGTAATTGGTGTTGGTCTGTAAAAATGATGAGTATAGAATGAAAGTACCTATGCAGGTGAAGTTGTAAGTGAATGGAAAAAAGAATCTTAAGATAATGTTAGTTGGTGATTAGTTTCGGAGAAGGAAAATTGTTGGATACTGGACACGGGATCAAATGTATGAATACCTAATCGATGTATAACAGTTGCAAATAAAATTGTATAAGGACAATATTATATGAATGTGACGATTAAGAGAATAGTTGACGATTGACGCAGTTGGGGCTAGTCCTCTTGTCCTGGCAATTTCCAGGTACACAATACAGATCCAGTCGTAATTTATTTTTCTCTTGGATATTGTGTATCAACGTGACACAATCTGGGATGTTGGTTGTTATATTTAAAGTAATAAGAAAAAGCTGAAGTGTTGTCTTTCTGTTAGAATGTTTTGTTTTTTAAGTTAAATTGCAATAACATACGACTTTAATATCATAGCAGGTGCACATTTGGTTAATAAAATTTGGACACATGGCACCTGTTAGGTTCAACCACTTTCAATTTGCAGAAATAATATTCATTGTGCCTAAACCATAAGCGTTCATCACTACTAAAATAAGGGTATGACAAGAACTATTTTGGGGACTGTTTCATTGTCACAATTTACATAACTATTGTCGTTCACATGTAAAACCTGCTCACAATATTTTCCTAATTACATCCATTTCCGCTCATTATAGAAATTAAAACAACAATATTATAATTATTTTTTTAATTACAGGCAACCGTAACAAAGCCATAAAAAGAAATACAAAAGATTTATGTTTATTAATAATTATCTTTTTCTTTTCTATCCCTGTCACGACGTTGCCTATCCCAGTTCTGGTTATTTCCACGGTAGTTCTGTCTATCTCCTCGGAAATTGCCCTAAAAGAACATTAATTAAAATACATATATGATGGACAATTTGCTCACATCAATGAGAGTTATGTCAAATCTGTTGAAAAATATTAAATACGCTACAAATGGAAAGACTAAAAAAAGACAATTATGGCTAGTTATAGGAACTGTTTTTTCTCTCTTTTTAAGTCTTTTGAATTCAGGCATTCAACCTCAGCTAAAGTCCGCTTCAAGAAGTGTTTAGATATTTTGACAGGGGGTGCCCCACACTTGACACCCTTTTCGTCAATGTGTTGTTCTACAGCAGAACACTTATCGGTTTCTCTTTTGGATTCCATTTGGTTTGAATTTTTGATTACAGTGTCTAAAAAGTATCCCTCCTGTTCTCGAGTATTGTGTCTTTCCATTGTACTAGATATTCCACCAAATTCTCAACCTGCTGATCGAGGATTCATTCATTTTATCCTATTATGTAAATTATTTATAAGTTTGTATCTTACCTGGTTTGCTCCTCTTAAGAAGAAGTTTCCTTGTTTGGATTCCAATATTCTTTCGTTGGAATCGACGAAATTGTTGATCTTATCCGCCAATTGCAGAGCCAAAGATTGTAGACGGGACGGTTCGCTTCTGTGCATTACGACAGTTTGAGTAGGATCATCTAAAGATGCCTAAAAATAAAATATATATATATATATATATATATATATATATATATATATATATATATATATATATATATATACCACGAAATATACATGACGATCGACATTGTAAACACTTACCATCAATTCTTCATTGATGATCATCTTTGAAATAATAGAATGTACGACAGGTTTGCCCAACTGGAACATTTCCGCCAAAGTTGCCATCGAAATCGAGTCGTAAACGTGCGAATAAGTAAACAAATACGTCCTCAAAGACTCTTCTTTTATCAATTTCGTTAACATGGATCTAACTTGGTCGGCTTGGTAGAACAAATCCCACACTTTGGCGTTCATCTTGTCGTTAATGATAAAAGTGTTACACGCCGCCCAATTGCCGTTCCTCATCGCTTTCGCCGCCGCAACGACGTGCTCTCGCATGCTTTCTGGAGGTCCTACTAAGCTTTGACGTTCGGAAGAACGCAACTGTTGATAGAATGTCTTCGATATCATCCTGCGCCTGGCGTCGAACTCGTGCGCAGCCATATATGGGATTTCGATCAACATGGCGGAGACTAAGTACACGCATTCTAAGAGTTCTAGATTGATGTGCATGTGGAAGGGCATTTGACGCTGTTTCTCGATTTTCTCTTGTTCTTTGCTACGTTCATGTTGTCTTTGTGGAAGCAAGCCTACAAAATTCATTTATATTGTATCAGAGAAAAATGTACTTTTAAAATACATTCAAAATACTTTTAAATTACTTTTAAAATATGGTAAAATACCATAGTGTCTAAAAAATATAATACAATTTGCCTTGGCCTAATAACTTATTTACATTGTATCAGAGTAAAAAAAGGATTTAAAATTCATTAAAAATACTTTTAAACTTTTAAAAATACAGAACATTTGTCAGTTTTGATGGAGATATCATAATATTGTGGATAAAAAATAGTACTAAAATTTAACTTAGACCAATTCTTTTATGATGTATCAGAGTAAAAATGTACTTTCAAAATACATTCAAAATCCTTTTAGAATATGGTAAAATACCATAGATATCGTAATATTGTCTACAAACAAATACAATACAATTTGCCTTGGCCTAATACCTTATTTACTTTGTATCAGAGTAAAAAATGTTTTAAAAATACTTTCAAAATACTATAAGTTACTTTTAAAACATTGAATGTTACTATTATATGTCAGTTTTGACGCAGATTACTATTATCGTCTATAAAAAAATGCACAAAAATACTTTAGGACGATTATTCCTTAAGTTTCTATTAGAAAAAAAATAATCTTTAGTAATTTCTAATGTTATTTTCAGATTGTGGAATACTATCAAGATGATTGATATTTGAGTTTTAGGGCCAGTTTGTTATTTATTTTAAGGGGATAGTCTGGATCTCAATTGTGAAAAAATCAGTTTTTCAAATATTTTTCATATAAAATACACGTTTAACAATAGAAGGTATATGTACAGTAGTTTAAATTCGTTGGAGAACTCGTGAATGTCATATATAAGCGCTTAGTGAGAGCGCGCACACATGGCTTTTCAGCAGGTGTTTGTCAAGTTGTTTTTCAGCCAGAAAGTTTCTATTTGCTATATATAAGACTGTATATTATTTATTCAGAATAGAAAATGTGTGTAAAATGAATAGAAAAACCAATAAAAGAGGTAAACCTAGAATATATTGTTCAAAAAAAGCTGGTTTAGTGGAAATCAAAAACTAAGTGATCAAGACCAACGATTATTACAAGTTATGGAAATAATGGGACCTTCAATTTGTACTACAGCAGTGGATCTTAACTTAAAAAAACGCTTTGAACACTTTTTTCAACCTGACTAACAATATTTAACAAACGTCACTCAACAAATGTCTCAAATTTTGAGCAGTTTCTCCAAATAAGTATTTACATGATTTCATAGGATTATAAAAACTGACTAACATTTACCACTTTTTTAATACTATTAATATTCTAACGTTAATAAAAAATGCAAATTTACCTTGTGCCAATAACTCCTTAGGCTTTCCAGTCATCATCAAATCCACTAAACAGTTATGGGCATCTTTAATGTTGGCATGTCTGAACGCACACAATCCCAAATGCGCCATCGTCCGGTTATACAAAATCTGAGTGCTGGGATCAGAATGCTGGATGGTTTCTTGTAGATGTGACATCAGTACCAAGTCCCTAGCTTGGAACCAGTTGTCATGAAGAGCGTGATGGTATATATGGGACAAAATGGCTCTAGTTCTCAATCTGTCAGTACTGTCTTTTGCATAGATGAACTTGCATAGTTTCTCCATTTCCTGCACGGAGTTTATCTCGTCTTTTGGTACGAGAGGATCAGCAGCCTTTTGCTGTAATACTCTGGGATCGAATTTGTAGTACAAATGCTCGATTTTTCGTAAATATATCCTGCATAGTTCGGAAGATATGTTACTCCTTTCCAAGTACTTCATTGTTTTATCGATGATACTAGAAACCTTACATTCGTCCTTTAACCGTTCTACATACTCGTTACTATGAGGATCACACTCTTTGAGTAGTTTAGTGAACTCGTCATCCAGTCTTTCCACTGATGTTAGTATGCAGCCCCGAATACGATATGGAGGTTCTTCAAGATTTTCCATTTCCTCTGTAATGCCATCAGAAACTACTAGATTAGTAGTATTCAACAACATGCCCAACATTTCGCTCATCCTCTCCAACAATTTCAGCCAATACTCCGGTTTCATTGCGTCAGAAACTTTGGGATTGTAATCGAAAATGGCTGATATGATGGCGAGTTTAATTTTAATGAAAATAGCCGCTCCCAGCTGGTGCTGCTCTGAAACGTTTTGTAGTTCGTGCAGGAGTTCTATTTGTTCGCGTCTATCTGTTCGCTTTTTGCCTCTGGCTGCCATAATTTCGCTGAGTTTCTTGATTACGAGGTTAAGATCGATTTCGGCGTCCTTAGCGAACATTTTTGGTTTTTCCTGAAACGTCAAAAATAAAAATTCTCTAATCAAATTGAATCAAAACGAACTTTACACCACAACAAAAAGACGATCTGTTAAAAATAAAATTGGCAATGAACAACATCATGTTCATCAAATTCTGTCTCAGTTCAATGTCCTCTCCATTTTTTTAAGACGCATTTCTAGTAGCCTGGTCTAGTAGTAGATATCGAAAAACGTTCTGACTGCCTCAATAAACGAGAATCGTAGCCGGCTATGAGTTATAGAAATTTAAAAATAAACTTCCTGTTACATAGTAATGTGTCTAATCATGCACAAAAGTTTCCCTCACAGCTCGAGCTACATAAAAATCACATTTGTTATAAGACATATATAAATAAGATTGGTATTATTATTTAATTATATTATTTAAAGATACTTACACTGGGGATAGCGAAACCTCTATTAACAGTCTCCCACTTGCCTTCACCATCCTCCTCCTCGTCCTTTTTCAACTTCCTACCTTTCTCCTTTCTCTCCTTCCTTTTCTCCTCCTTCCTCCTTTCTCTCTCTTCATCTTCTTCGTGAGCGGGCCCAGTTCTCTTCAAGAAACGTTCCCTTATGCTCTGGTATTTACCTTCGTCATCGTCAGATGATGATAGACTGGATTCAGAGTCAGATGGCCAGTCATCCGAGTCTGACGATTCATCTTTGTCGTCTATAACTTGTTTGGGTGGAGCTTTGAGAAACGCGTTTCTGGATGGAGCTTCGTTTTCTGAATCCTCAGCTACTTCAGCTAAAAGAACATCGTCAAAGTATTAGGATGATGTGTGTTACTTTAATAATAATTCGTAAATATTTTATGCATTAAATTGTGAAGATTATTAAAAAAAATCAAGGAAAATGTTTTAAAAAACTCATGCTTGAAAATATGGCAAGATTATTATTTGATTAAAGGAAAGTCTACTCATAAATAAATCAATGATTGGACTAATACATAGGCAACCAATTATGTGTACACATATATACTTGTCTAACCATACACTTCGCATACCAAAGAAAAAACATTCTGAAGTCTTAAAATCACTGAATTAAAAAACAGATATTCACTGCGTGTCATTAAAAAGAGGCCACCTAGAATAATTTTGAGTAAGAATTTTTTAATAATTTTAAGTTTATGCAATTTATTGTATTGTCACTAAACCCTTACAACGCAAAAACACTTTTAGGCACCGCCACTGGGTGCCGACAGGTCAATTAAGGGTAATAAGTTCGCAGAATGCATGTGTTTTTACGTTGTTTTTCTTGAAATATAGCTGTTTTGTTTTTCAAAAATCTTTCATTTGTGTAGTTGTTCAAGGAATGAACTTTTTTATTTATTTTCAACGGGCTGCTGCCCAATAAGATTAACAATGTTTACAATGTATACAATAAAACAAAAAAAAATATAAGTCTAAATATCACAATAATAAAAGTATAAATATCAAAAACTTACTCTGGTAATATCTCATTATTCAAAAGGCCTGTTTATATGCTACATATTTCAAGAACTTGTGTTGAACTGTCTCAATTTTTGATACAAAAATATTATAAGATGGAGACTATACACAAGAACAATACTCTAGATGGGGTCTTACTAAAGAACAATTTAATCGATTCAATATTCTGAAAGTCTCTAGTGAATCTTTTTATAAAGCCAAGCATTTGTAAATACTTAAAAATTATTGACATATAATGCGATTCTAATAAAAGTTTAGACTCTAAATTAATTCCTAGATCACGAATTTTGGTAACCCAGTCAACAAGAATGTTCTGTATATTATAATTATATTCCATTGGGTCTCTCGATCGTCCAAAAGAAACACCATGACACTTGGATGCATTCAGGGCCGTGGCATTCAACACACACCACTCACTCAACTGATCGAGATTGTGTTGAAGATTAACACAATCTTCTGTATTATTGATAATTGTGTAAAACTTTAGATCCTCCGCAAAAAGAAGAGGTGAACTGTGCTGGAAGCAGTGGTGTATATCATTGATGAATATGTTAAATAACAAGGGTCCCTGGGGTACTGCTGAATGAACCTTAATCTCACTGGAAACAAAATCCCTGATACACACCATCTGAACTTGGTCAATCAAGTATGTTCTCAGCCATCTAAGAAGTGGCCCATCAACACCCATTTTTTAAGTTTAACTGTTAAAATATTATGGTTGACCCGAGCAAAGGCCTTGGAGAAATCAGTGTATAGTGCATGTACCCTACAGCCCCTCTCCATGGCCTTCCTCAGGAAGGCCACAAACACTAGTATATTGCATTCAGTTGATCTGCTATTCCGAAATCCAAATTTTTGGTCTACTAGCTGTTTTTCAAGTGAAGCTTTAAGATAGTCACATACAAAACATTCATATATCTTTGGTATTACACTAATTATACTAATGGGCCTATAATTATTCAACAATGAATTATCTCCCGCTTTAAAAATGGGTGTTAAAAAACTATTTTTCCAGCATTCTGGAAGTTCACCCTTATTTAAGGATAGATTAAAAATGTGAAAAAGAGGTCTGGATAATATAAAACAACAATTCTTGAGAAAGCTGGGAGGCAATCCATCAGGAATAGGACCCTAATTCACATCCAGTTCTGATAATTTTAAATAAATATCAGATGTAGTTATGTTGAAAACAGTCAAGTCAGTAAGACCAAGTGAAGGTGAATCACTGGATATGTCACATATTTGAGTGGAATAGAGTGTAGTAAAATATTCTGCAAGAAGATTTACAAGATCTGGCTCAGACGGTGTCATCAAAACATACAAAAGATGTGGGGAACAATATGCTGCTTGTTTTTGACGAGCACATGTTGCTTTTGGATGAGGCTCGGTAAAATTTTGGGCAGGCATTTCATTCAAAGGCCGTACTGATCTCGTGTTTATTGATAGAGGAGCATTGAATTCTCACTGATACATTACCGAATTTCTAGACAAGCATGTTTTGCTGGGTTTGTTAGCGAAAAAATTTTTTAAAAGTTTTTTTTGACATTAATTTGTTATTTAATGATGATGAAGTAACATCTACTGACAATCAATTTCTTATAGGGTTCGTATAAATTAAAAAATGCCAAACATTTTAGGTGGTCTCTTTTTAAAGATGTGCTGTGGAATTTTTAGTAACTAAAAATAATCATATCATCCTAATTTTATTCACCACTCAGTAATTATAGACCATTTTTATTTAAATAAGATGATCTATAACTATCCTTTTTTAATGTGGATAACAGACACAAAAAGGAAGATTGTTTTATATAAAATTTAAAAAACAATTTTGACTTTTTTTCTCGTTTGGCACACCTGGCGATACAGAAAAAATATTTAATAAAAACAAACACGAAATGAAACGCAGCATTTAACAACAGTACCTATAGATAAAATGAAATAATATTAACACATTGCCTGCCACACGACTTTCTCAAAAAGTTTCATGGGGCGTCACACCAAAAAAAGTTGTTCAATTCTTGGAGGCCATGTCAGACAGATATGAGCGACAGAAATTTTTATGGTGAGGCCATGTCAGTCATATATGACTGACACGATAGCTTTTAAATACCCTTCTATCACTCAAAATTACGTGAGGGTATATGGATTTTTATATGCAATTTTTTGTTTTGGCGTCCAGTGATACTTCATTAAAACATTGGTGGCGCTCCGAGAAAAAATAATGAAAAATTAAAAGAAAGAAATAGTTCTTATTTTTGCCATATAAAAATTAAACAAATGAATATTTTTAAAGCAGTCCATGCACATATAATGTTGAGCAGGACAACCACAGAAATAAGTCATTACTATTTTCACTTTCTGGCTTCCGAGAACCAATCAAATGTCTGTAGCAAGGCTTGCAAATACGACGAATTTTTTTGTCTTTGGTCAATGCATGTCCTGTTTTTTTATATGTTCTTCTCTTGATTCTATGTCTAAAATTGGCTGAAACAGCTGTTCTCATGGCCTCTACCAAAATAAGTTTTCAGGCAGGCCACGTCACTCATAATTGGGTGACGATTTTAAATAAACAAAACTAATGTTTTTTATCATGCAATAATTTTTTGCTGAAAACATGATAATCTAGACATAAAAACCTTTTCCTATATCTTCTTTTTTTTGCTGTGGCCTCCCACAAACTTTATTAGAAAATGCCTGTGGCCCCCAGTGAAACAATGTTGTCACTCATATATGACCGACATGGCCTACAGCAAACAATTTCTGTTAGTCCATTTTGGGTGATGTGACAGGCAATGTGTTAAACAAAGAATTTAAACAATGGCAAGAATCTTAAGAATCATTGAATTATTACAGATAAACGTATATAATGAACCATAAATTCCAATAGGAAATAAGGCAAAAATGAAACACATAAAAAGAAAAATCATAACAAAAACTGTAAAAGATAGCAAAATAAAAAAAAACTCAAAACTGGTGCTCCAAACATAAATTTGAAAGGGATGAAACCATGAAAAGCTAAAAAAACTAAAAACATTTAATAAATAATAATAATAATAAAAGACTTGTGCAAAAAACTTACGCTTTTCCTCCTCTTCCTCATCATCAGGCTGTTCTGGGTTTTCCCTAAATTTAGGTAAGTCATCTTCAAAATCTTTCAAATATTTTCTTAACTTCTGTCTCATAGATGTGAGTGATTTACTAAAAATGAAAACAAAGTTGGTACATAGTTTGTAAAAAATGAATAACAAAACAACAATTAAACTACATGTAATGGTTTTAAAAGTAACTAATTTATTTTATATACTGGGCCACAGAATAAGAAGTTATCCCACAATTATTCAACAAAAAATTTGGAGAAATTTTGTGTACAGTAAAAGCCAAATAAAGTTGCGTGCACGTCACCAAGGTCGTAATTCTATTGTATGTGTGGCTACATTTCTATAGAAAAGTGTAATGAATATACAATCTAGCTTTTTTGGATTTAGATGTCCCTCATTGTAAAATTTTGTGTTGAAATGTTCATGAAGAAACCACCAATTAATGACGGAGTATTAGTCACTACCAGAAATATTGTCATGTTGCTGCATCGTTTGTTGAGTTTTCAATCAGTGTTCTGTGACTGTTGTACTTGTGGTATCATCGATTTTTGAGGTTATCTTGTGAAAAACATTTATTTGTCAAAATGCCCAAACAGCTGAATAGTCAATTCAAAGAACTTGTGGCTTCATTAGTTAACTATTTTGAAGAAGAAAGGAATAATAATGGCCCTTTGTTACCCTCTGTGCAAGAGGTAATATGCGAATAAAATATCATTAATTTACATTACTTTATTTTAGTGTGTAGCTGCTGCGTTAAAAATCAGTGTAAGAACAGTAAGCAGCATATGTCAAATCCAGAAAAAAGGTGAACAGTTCGAGTCAACAAAGAAAAAGTGTTGCACTAATAAACGAGTAACAAATATAACAACTTTAAATACAAGCTCTATTCGTGATACCATTTACAATATGTACCAGAGAAGTAAGTATGATTATAACAAATATACATTTAACATAATTTTATTTCTATATGCTTTCAGAACAGCATGTAAGGGTTCAATCATTATGGTCTCAACTGAAAGATAAAGAATTATTTAATGGTAGTACCACTTCTTTAAAAAGATTGCTCAAAGAACTTGGGTTTGAGTGGATGAAGTATAATCCACGACAAGGACTTATGGAATTGCCTAACGTTGTTTGTAAAAGAGTACAATTCTTGAGAACTTATAAAGAAGCGAAGGATGAAGGTATTTACCAATTCGTGTTTCTCAATGAAACTTGGATATTTCAAAATGGGATCATTGGTCATTCTTGGTAAAATGAAAATATAAAGAGTGTTAAAACCACTAAAACGGATGGCAAGTTGTTATATGAACATTTAAATAATATCATTGCAGATATATTATACTCCATGCAGAAAAGAAACCGGATTTATAGAGGGTGCTGAAGCAATATTTTGTTCAAAAACTCAACTTAGTGATTATAATGGGGAAATGAAGCAGGCAAATTTCTTGAAATGGTTTGAATATCAGTTGCTGAAAAACTTAGAGAATCCTTCTCTAATTGTACTTGATAATGCATCTTATCACAGTATGTTATTGCATAAAACTCAGAATAGAGGATGGTCAAAAAGTGCTATCAAGGAGTGGTTGACAGAAAAAAACATTCCCTATTCCCATATATGTTCAAAACAGAACTTATTGCGCATCAATTCTCAGTAAATATACAGATATAATCTTACATATAAATGTCATTTATTTTAAACATTTTTTTAGAAATAAACTACAAACCAAGTATATAGTGGCTGATATGGCACAACGGTATGAACACAAAGTTTTATGTCTTCCTCCTTACCGTTTTATCTTTAACCCTATTGAATTAATTTGGGGCATAGCAAATAATTATTACAATAGGCACATTGGTAGAGATGGTAACAGCGCTAACAACTGTCTAAACATGTGGCATGAGGCACTTTACATAATTACTCCTGATATGTGGAAAAACTCTATCAATCATACTGAAAGAGAAATATTTAAATGGTATGAGAGAGAAAAAAAAAACACTAATTTTCAAATTCCATTTAATATAGTGTGAAATTTGCTAAATTCACCTTTTTTGTTTACTTCAGTTCTTTTCTGTTAATTTTCATACTTCATGAACCATCTGACAATGCTGCAAATGTTCACAATGATGACATGAACACAACTTTATTTGGATTTCACTGTATATTAATCTTTTGTACCTCTCTTTCAATATATCTTGAATGATTTCATTCATGTATAAGATACACATCTTGTGTGGTTTGCTTTGTTACATTCCTATATAAATAATAATGTTCACTGTAGTAGTAATTAAACTATTATAAACTTTTGAAATGGCTTACCTATTATTTTTGCTCATGTTTTTCCTTCCATCTCGATCTTCCCACATTTCATTAATAAAATCTTCCATTTCAGCCAAACACCTAATAAAAAATCTTGGAGTCTGACCATTTTCTTCTTTGATAATAACAGGAGCAGCTTTTTGGTATGCCTTTTGCAATTCCTCAAAACCTTAAAAAGAAATACACTGTGTAGGGAATATAACACATATTAAAAAGGTATATGAATTGAAAAGTGATTTAGACTATGTCAGTTTATTCTGACATTTTTTTAAGTCCTGAATTGTAAAAAGAAAATTAATTATATTTGAGGGATATAAATAAGTTAAAATCAACAAAAATATTTAATTGCCAATTAATATAAAGAACAACAAATGTTATTTAAACAAAATATGAAACCCAACAAGATAGAGAAGGGATATAAAGAAATATATACTCAAGCAAACACAAAAACTGACCTTAGTTGAACAATTAATATAGATTCATCATTCATCGGTAGAAATTACAAATATTATATAAAAGCATGTATTATTAACATACATATATAAGAAATATTAAAGATTTGGAAAATAAGAAAAACTACAATTTTTGCATGACTAATAAATTAAAATAAAACTTGATAGAAGTCTTGAAAGAAAAATAAATATATAATGAAATATTTACTACAACATTGGGATAGTATTATGAGTTTTATTTTAGGTTGAAGTTGATTTTACATAAAATTAAACATTCTGGACTATTATTATGACTTAAAAATTTCACTAAGTGTGTGAAATGAAATGTAACATGCAAAGATATGATAAAAAATATATATATAATTGCTAGACATTGAAAAGAATGTGCTGAAAAATGTTTCCTGTCAACCTAAATCTAAAATCTACAACATTATTGTACATACTATTCAACATGCTAGACATATCCTTAATTTTCTTATAATTTCTGATTTGTTTAATAGTATTTGTAAGTTCTTCATAGCGTTTTTCTTTCGCCGATCTTACGACACGTTTTACCTCTTCCTCATCGTCACTGAACTAAAAAGAATCGCATGTAAAAAATACAAAAGACAAAAGTTTACCTAAGCAAAACTTACAGTATAAGCTGGTACTTGGGGACGTTGGATAATCTCTTCTTCAGATGAACTATCCGAATCTGAATCGGATCCAGCAAAAAATCTACTCATTTTTAATGTTTTCCTTTATTATAATCTACAAAAAACATTAATTAAAGTAAAATAGCTGTACTAAATGGAAAGTGACGCAAGTAAACACGAATGCGGTGCAATATTATTGATATTCTAAATATCAAAACAACTCTTTAGATACACTATGAAAACGTATGTTACCACTTTTGAAGAAAACTTAGATAATTGTCGTACTTACAACACTAAATAAACTTTTCTCAACTTTTGGAAAATACCTCACATATGCAACGTGAGTTAAAAGAGCGAGGTGACATTAGTCATAAGTTAATTGACAGCTTCATTAATGTCAACAGTCATTCACAGAAATTAAATATTGCTATGTTCGTACTCGGTTCCATTAAATTATTATTTTTTTACTATAGTAGTGTGTAGATATAACTAATATTCTTTACTTGACACTTTATTTATTTCCTTGAAAATTGTATATTAAAAATAATAGTATCTACCGAAGAGAAACCATTGAAATGTCGCTATTTGACAGTTACAGGTGGCTGTAACCTGAGTAACAGTATGACAGTTTGACAATATTGATGACAAGAGTGGTTTCAAGCTGTTTCAACAAGTTTGAAGCATTTTGAAGTAGTTTTTGTGTATTAAAAATTTTATAAATCCAATAATATTAATGCTTTTAAACTATCTATCTAATGAATAACCATGGATCCAGGACATCCACTCCTCGTCAACAACTCTACTTATGATAGCGTACCAATAAATCGTAGCCCAGTAAGTGTTCTAAATTTCAATGTTAATTTTTTTGAAAGTATTATAATCCTTCCTTCCACTATTTCGGATGTCGAAAGTGTTATAATTAAAGCCGGAGGCTAAAATTCGATTTGTTTTTAGTTTACAATAGGAAGGGGTATTAATTGCAACCACATTATTGCCCATACAATCATATCTCGGGAACATTGCTGCTTGGAAAAGACTGAAAATGGTTGGTGTCTGAGAGACAAGGTTAGTATACTACGAGTACGTTCAATATCGTGTTCATTCGCCGGCGTTTAAAGTATATTAAAATCAAACAGTGAAATATATTAATAATTGTACCTATGAAAGTTTTTGTTGTGTGACTGCCTAATGTGATATTTTGGGTAAGTTTCTAAAATAATGCTAATACCTTAAGATACATAAAATAGAATTTAAGTAAACGTGTTATTTATTTAAATGTGCTTTAAATCCTGAATAAATGTCCTGTGGAGGCTATAATAATTTTTTAGGATTTTTGTTTTTGCTTATTGTTGTAATTGCGAACTTTATCCTGTCACCAACAAATAAAATGTAGCTTTTAAATCTGAAATCAAAAGATATTGTTGTCAAAAACTGTGGACTGAAATTTTTATTTAACCACTTGCATTTTGTTTTTGGTCATTAACTGTTCAAATATATTTCTCACATTTCTTTCTGCATAAAATATCTTCTATATCAGTTAATGTTTGTTTTTTTAAATTTTATCAATAATTTCTTAAACATTTATACTGCCCTCATAAACAAAAACGCAGTATCTTAACAAGATATTAAACAGTTGTTTTAGCAAGTTTGAAGTTTTGAAAAACTTAGTTTTTGGTAAATATACAAAATATGTCATATTTATCAATAAAAAAAGCAGGTACTGCCTTGCTGCTAACAATTTGAGACTTCCCCTTATGTGGTTTGTTTAGAAAAATACTGCAAATTGTATAAAAAATGGTTACTGCAATTAAGTAGCTGTCTGTCTACAATAATTTTCTTTTTTTAGAAACAATGCAGTAGGATTTGAGGAAAACTAATAATAATGCTGGTTTAAATAATCATTTATAATATTTAAATCAGTTTGAAAAAGTAAAGATTTAAACAGATAAGAAAATATTGTAAATACGTAAATATTTTTTTAAACAGCAAAATAGTTTTAAACATATGTTTGTTTTAAACAAGTTGTTTTTGGTATGTTTTTTATCTTTTGTTTCTCACTCATCACAGGCAAATTAATCCAAAAGGTTTTTCTGTTTTCTGGAATAACTGCATGAAGTTGCTTCAATAAGTTGTTACCTTACGTTTTTTTGAAATCTCATTGGTTTAGGACTTCAGTCCATCAGGTAGTGATGGAGGGATTTCAGTCATTTCTGAGCTGGAAACAGATGTCTTGTAATACAAACACATTTTTTCTCAGATAAAGTTTACTTGAATCATGTTAGCAAAAAGTTGCAATTTGTCATTGCAAAAGTCTTGGAAGTCATAAGTTTTACCTTGTTTTCTGAGAGATGTTTCCTCATTTTGATGGAAGCTATCTGCAGACAGACTTATAGACTTACATCCGTAGCAATTAATATGACTTAAACTGCAAATCCATAGGTGGGCCAACTGATAATATGGGAAGGGGCTCGTAAATCTGTATTAGTCATCTAACTAAATACCAAAAAAATGGGGAGTGTTTTTGACACTTTTAGCTAATGTTTGATGTTTCTTACTACGAAATGATATGTATATACATATCATTTATAGATTCTCCATCAGAATGTCAAAAATGAAACAGAAATAAGCACAATTGATAATAATCTGACTAGATCTTTGCTTTTTGTTGGAATATCTCCAGAGTGCTGTTTATAAATAGAATTTATACATGTCTCAGCTAAAAAAGCTTGAACAGTTTAATCCTAAAATGTTTTGGAACATTACTTATAATAAATTAGAAAAATTTCTGAAAATTTGCTACTAAAAATGTAAGGCTGTCTCCAAAATAAGGGTGAAAGAAAAATTTGACAGTTTTTTGAACATTTTTAAAAGTTGCTGTGTGGAAAATTATCTGAAAATTCATTAAAAATGTTAAGTATTTTAATGATGAATATGTTGATCTAAGAAATAAATAAAACAGACAGCATTCCTAGCCATTTTAAAAACTTACTAAGATCACCTAAGACTTTATTTTTTAATTATTTGGCATAAAAAGTTGAAAAATTTGGCATGTAACATAGTTTTTTCGTGCTAAACATTTTCCATAACTTTTTCAGCTGGCGCATATTTAAATTTTAGCAAAACAATTTTCAGAAGATAATCCTAAAACATCTGTAAGGTCCTATTAATTAACAAGCCCTAAACTGATCTCGTCTGAGCTATTATATATAGTATGTTTTCCTTAAAACAATTGCAAAAATGTTATTTTTCAGTATAATATTTGATATCTCCTAGGAAAATCTTTATTATAACTTCCTTAAAAAGATCTTGATTGAAGTATTCAGCTAAATTTAATAGTTTCTATTAATACACGCTGATTAATTTTATAATTACATATTTTAATGGATTATATTGTTTCCTTTCAGTGCTTCCAAACAAGGCAGTCTATTAATTAATGTTAATAACAATTGTTTGGTAATTTCTAGTAAGAGTTTTTTGAGGTTTTGGTATTTTTCAAGGAAAGGAAAAACATCAATAAAAAAACATGCAATAACAAAAATTTGTAAACCACTTAGTACCTTATATTGGATATTATATGATTTTAATATTTCACTTATGTCAACAAATATTATTGTTTTTTTGCATTAACAGCAACTACTCTTGACATTTATTCTCAATGATTTCCACAGTCGTTAGGAAACATATTTACTTAGCTAAAATGCACATTTTAAATGATTTAATTAAACAAATTAATAGATGAACATAATTTTTAACTTGTCCTAACTTCAGTAATGTTTTAAGATACATACATCAAAATAATCTAGGGGATAAAAACAAAATGCGCGATTACAGAAGGATTTAAATTAATTTATTTCAAATATTTAAAAAAAAAGTTATAAACAAGTGTCCCGAATATAAAATAAACATTTTTCTTAGAAGTATCGCAATAGTTCTTCAGAAAATTTAAAGAGAGCTCCATATGTCAAAAAATGATAACAAAAAAAATTAATATTGTTCTGAAGCTATTTTCTTGTGGCATTTTAAAGTAATTACTATTTAAATGGGAATAAGCCACAATTAAAGGTTAAAGTATGTTTATTGACGTTTCAATTTCCTCTTCGGAAATCGTTCTCAAAATTCAAACATTAGTAAATTAAACAATTTTTTTTTTAACAAAATTTGTTTAATTTACTAATGTTTGTATATTGAGAACGATTTCCGAAGTGGAAATTGAAACATCAATAAACATACTTTAACCTTTAATTGTGGCTTATTCCCATTTAAATAGTAATTAAAAAAAATTAATTTGTTGACTCTCAACTCCCAAAAAGTAGTCTTTAGGTTAAGTATAGTGTATGACCGAGGACCATTGAAAGGTCCTCAAACAGTTGCTGTCTTGTATTGAATGTAATATTTGGTTGTAAAATGCGTCTGCCCAATATATCCCATACATGCTCAATTGGGTTTAAATCTGGCGATTGTGCAGGCCACGGTAAAACCTCAATTTGATTATCTTTAATGAATGTTGGCATGACCCTGGCAGCATCTGGACGCCCATTTTCGTGCCTTAATTGAAATTGGGGAACAGCTTGTTGTCCAAAGGATACAACAATAGGTTCGAGAATAATATCGTGGTAGTCTGTTATTATTATTATGAGTAAAGAAAACTTTGATTTTGTTTGATTGCATGATAATAAACTGAATAAATTATTGTCCTAACTAACCTAACAATTTGGTTAGAATAAAAAGAGTAATTATCAAAATCTGGTTGCTCGTCAACTTTTAAATAAAACAAATCCGCACTTAGCAGAATTGATGAAACCGAAAAATCGAAAACGACCAAAATGAATAGTAAGAAGGGTAATGTTATTACTGAGACTGAGAACTCACCAAACACTAAAAAATACTCCACAGCAATGATTCACTCAGCAATAACTTTTCCTAGCAAAGAGCAGGCAATTATCTTTTCTGCAATAGAGGGCCTCAAATTACAAGATTATTTATTAGAACTCGGACCACTTGTAGATCCAAAAAACATATTTTTTTCATCCAGAATTTCAAACAAGCGTGTTTGTGTATACTTATCAAGTAAATCAGCCGTAGACAAATTTTTAAAAGAACATAATTCTATTAAAATTAATAACACAGTAATACCAGTAAGAAAGCTAGTTACCCCGTCACAAAGACTTGTTCTATCCAACGTAAGTCCCACAATTTCACATAATTTATTGGAAACCGAGCTAAAAACTATTGGATTACAGCTAATGTCATTCCTTTACATTCTTACGAATTGGAGCAACAGATCCAGCGTATAGTCACATACTTAGTTTTCGAAGGCAGGTGTACATATCTCATCCAGAAGATAGTTTCCAAATTCCCGATACATTAGAAATTAATCATGATGTCTTAAAATATCGCATATTTCTTACAACAGATACACAATGTGCCGGCCTCCAACTCCAAGCTTCAACTTCTTTATATACTATATCACAACAAAGTTCCTTTCTAAACCATTCCACAGACAGCAATAATTTAAATGAGTCTATACCAAATACTACTAACACTGAAATGATATGTGAACAAACACCAATTACTCCTACATTTAATGAACCCAATCCCGACATACCCGCTTCTTTTGAAGTTCAAACAACTCCGATAACTAAACCTACGACCTCCCAACGAAATTTATCTGAAATTGCAACACCTAGCCCAGAAGATACACCAGATATTAATAATTCCTCAGAACCAAAATCTTACTTTCCAACACCTGTTCCAAAAGTTCCAAAGAAAAAGTTGAAGTCGAAAGACAAACCCTCATTAGAATTTCGAGAATTGCTCCAAAATAACCGAAAAGATAACCAATTTTAATAAGAAAAGACAGTTAAGATTTGGTTTCACGTACAGTGCGTTTGTGTATCCGCTTATATGTATTTCACCCTAAAAGGGATCTTCGGAGCGGCTATTCACAACCGCTCTGAACGTGAAAATAATCTCTCCTGTCATATTAGAAGCAACTATAAAATGGCTTCGATCTGGACGCAATAGCGACATCTGATAAAGAGTACTGCTGTGTTCTCGTAAAGCTGTGTCCCCTAGATTATTTTGATGTGTGTATTATGTATTTTATTTATATAGGCAAAATTCCCTCTTTTGTTTTCAGAGTACCAATGGCACATATGTTAATCAAAATTTAATACGTGGTACTCTAAGTGATCCATTAAAATCAGCTGATGTGATACAATTAAGTGAGCACCATAGGTTCACATTTCAAAATTGCTCCAACGAGGATATTAGTGATGAACAATTGTGTAGGATAGCTGATACAGTGTTAGAAACTATCGAAGTAGATTCTGATACTTCACTATCAGTTCGTAAGTAGTTTTTATATAATATATCAAATAATACGACCTGGCAATGTCATTTTTTTATTTTGAACAAGGGTTCTTCATAAACTTTTTGTATACAAGTTGAAAACTCTACATCCCATTACATGTTGATAAGTTGTAATTTTTATTGTTCAGAAGCTATTTTCTTGTGGCATTTTAGAGTAGATACTATTTTATTGGGAATAAGCCACAATTAAAGCTTAAAATAAGTTTATTGACGTTTCAATTTCTACGTCGGAAATCGTTCTTGTAATTTTTAAGTGTTCATGGCAGACTCCCATAAAGTTTTAACAAACGTGAGTGATGATTGTTTTGTGTTTGGAAAAATAATATTGTAATTTTTGTCTTCATTGCATGATTTATCAAAACTGAGAAAATGTTTGATTTTGATTGTAGTGGAAAAATTCGAATTTTTTATTAAAAATGTACATATTTGTTCTAAAGCTTTTATGTATGGAGTTCTGCCTTGGTTGTAGGATCGATCGTCTATATTAGCTTAGCATACTATACCTTGTCAGTGGCCTGGATAATTTTCAGAAATTGCTTCAGGCTTCTTAATCCACCGTTTTCGCATATTTGGTCAATTTATAGACAAAATTTTGATGTGGCTGTCAAATTTCTTGTGTGCTAAGAGGTTTGTATGCAATGAAGAGAATTTGTTTAAGTGTTAAAAACTATAATTAAATTAATTAAAAATTATTGACTACCAAATTTGATTGGTGGATTCAGGTTGTCTTGCTTAATTGCTAATTGTGTGAAAGTATCTAAGTATATTTCCTTTTAATAGAAGGAACAGAGCACAAACAGCTGAACAAGGCTTATTTAACAAACTCTGTATTTCTCCTTCGAAAACTTGTAGTTCTATCGGTGGACTGATCTTCTGAAAAATTATTTGTAAGATACTGTAAAGAAATATCGATAAAAAACAACAATCACAAAATCATTAATGCTGAATTTCTTTAATAATTGGTTATTATTAAATGATACATGCACAGAGTTTAACTCTATCTCACTTGTTATTAACTCAAAACTAACATCATTTGTGGAGGAACCAGATTCCACCCATTCTTCATCTGAATCACTGCTAGAACTTTTAACCTTCTTCTTTTTTCTTTGTTCTTCTTGTTTAACTTTTAATGCATCTGTCTGTGATTTTTTTAGTTTTCTGTTTTCGGCAGCGTTTATTTTCTGCCTTTCCTTTTCTTCTTTTTGTTTTTCTTTGTTTCTTAAATACTGTTGATACGAATCAGAGCTTACTACAAAAGGGAGTTTTTCCTTGGGTTGTCTTTTTAAAGTACAAGGTTTCTCTTCACGCCAAAAGACGACGGATTTAGTTATTTAATTGGAGATGGGAATATTTTACCCCCCGCCCCTGTACAATAGAGCTTTTATTGGCGTGGAACAAGCCATTACTGCATCTTCAGTTGTTGATACTGTAGAATTTTCGAGTATAAGTTTTTCATCTATATTGTGTGCTGTCGGAATCACATGAAGTCTACTGCCATTACTGGAACTGGAACAAACCATTACTGTATCTTCAGTTGTTGGTACTGTGGAAGTTTCGAGTACGTGATTTTCATCTATATTTTGTATGGTTGGAATCAGAAGAAGTCTACTGGTTAAATTTTTCCACATAACGAATAGAGATTTCTCTTGTTCTGGGCCATTCCAATCTTCATGACAATTTTTAAATACCAGCAATTTTTCCTCACCTATTTGCTTTTCCAGGAAAGCAGGATCATCTTCATCATTTAATGTTGTAGTTATTGAATGTATTGAAGGATCTTCTAAGTCATTTTGATTTTCGTGACAATTGTCTTTCATTTTTGAGTAATCCATAGCATTCTTATCCCAAGGAATTAAACCACTTTTTCTGAAGGCATTTTTCATAATTTGTTTCTCAAAATGTTTAAGAGTTTCTCTTAAATTAGGTGATGGAATATTATCTAAAAGCCACTGGTGAACTATTGCTTTCCACCTTATTTTCATAGACTTAAAAAATCCTACGTCAAGTGGCTGGAGAATATTTGCGATGTATTCGAAGAATCGAAGAATAGCTCTCCATTCATCCAGCCACTATCAGATTTGCCCATCAACCAACCTTTTGGCACTTTAAAGGCAACCTCTGTGGGGATTTTTTTATGTTTATATACAATCTTAGCAGGAACAAAATTGTCATCAGCGTTTGCAGTTATCAAAACAGTCATGCATTATTTTTCATCAGCATTAACCTGTTGGTAAACACTTTTTTCACATTAACAAACCAGTACTTTTTCGCCTTTTGGGTTCGTAAATAATGCAGTCTCATCTGCATTGAAAACGCGTGAAGGATTTTGTATTATCTGAAGTTGATCTTTGTTTGACAGATAATTTGTTATTTCATCAAACCAATTTATTAGGCCATGCTTAGTTACTTAGACTCTGGAAGCTGTTTAATTTTGTGCTACTCATTCTTTTAAACAAGGATGTCTTCTCAAAAAACTTTCATACCATGCACGGCCAGGGCGATCAGCAACAAATGGAGTGTCTCTTTTCATTTGTTTTATTATAATTCAGACACTGTCCAACAGCTGTCTTTTTGTTACTGGAAACTTTGCTTCCGCTGAGTCTAATATCCATTGTACAAGCAAGTTTTCTTCATCGGATATCAGAATAGTCTTTGGCCCCATTCTTCTAGAAATAGGAGTTGTATCTTTCACCTTGTACAGAAGAGTTACATACTCTGGGAGAATAATGTCTTTTTGCTGCAGAGGCTATTGGCATCCCAAGGCCAACATCCTCTATTGCAGCTTTCATGGCTTCTTCAGGATCGATAAGCTAACATTTTCCCTTTCACATGAGGCATTTTTACCTACAAAAAAAAACCATGATGTTATAGTTGACATATTGTGTTGTAATAGTTGACATGCTGTGTCAACTACTGGTTCGGACAATGCACAATAATAATAAAAATACACAAATGCTAATTACTAACTAAAAAGAACTGATATCTACTTTGCCTAGATATGTGTGTCTTCTCCGGTAGTTGACACTAGTGTCAAGTATTGGTGTAATAGCTAAAATTTGCTTTAGAGTTGACACACCCCAAATAATTTTAAGATTAACCGCTAGAAGATTTTCAAAAGGCCGAACACGTTAAATAACAACCTCCCGCACTATTAAAATTATTAGAATTTAATACCACTCAAATAAAATAAGTTTATTCATATAAAAAACCTATTACCTATTTATTTTCTAATAGAATTCATCAAAAAAATGTAGTCTGTGTAACATGCTTTACCATAAGTGACACAATTTCAAAATGGCTGACACTAATGTTGCCAACTTCATACATATATAAGTAGACTGAAACCACAGACTACAACCATCTGGTGACTGGAGCTTTGTAACTTACACCAATTTGTTTTAAAATGAAAACATAACTAATGGTGTCAACTACTGGTACACTATACCCACATTTACCTTACCATTAAACACGTGTAGACTCAAGTGATGTGTGCACATTGCGAGATACATTCGAAACATAGACATAGTCTCAATACAATGACGTAAACAAAATAACAATGTGATGTTTTGATTCCAGCACCTCCGGAACCTCTTACTGGTACGTTACAACTTGATGTGTATCCAGATTGTTCTGTATCCCGACCTATTAGAGACCCGGTTAGCGATAGTTTTCAACCGTCAAAACGATTAAAAACTATCAATTTAAATCCATCCACTTCCGGTGCAAACAGTAGTGTTATCGATTTAACAGAAGAGAATTTTAGGTTTGGGGTCGGAAATCGCTGTGGTGAGTAATATTTTTTGCTATAATTGTTTAGTTTTAATACTATGTATTTGTCTATGTTTATTTACGGACTTGCCATTTTTTTACAAATCAACTTAAATTTAGCTTAAACTATTAAACCATAATGTGATTACATAGAAAGGTATTTTCGATCTTATTCTTAATAGGGTGTTAATAGTACTTAGTGATAAATGAAAAAAATCATTACTATTAAATTTGTTTGCTTTTCTACACATTCTCTGTAAGGGTTCATTTACAGTATAAGTTCGATTACGAAATTCTAAATAAAATAAGTCTTGGGATCTGGTGTCCCTACAAGGAGTACGGAAGTAAACCTTTTCCAAAAGAGCACTAGCATCAATGCCTCTTCGTATTAATTTATATATAAATGCTACATCTAGCAATATTCGCCTTTCTTTAAAGTAAAGATGTAAAACAATGTATTCAATTTCATTTACAGATATTCTCAATTTAAAAGCAATAAATCTTAAGAACTTTTTGTGTACTCTTTCTAATAGACCTTTGTAGCATTTATAATGAGGAGACCAAATATGGCTACCATATTCCAAAACGGATCTAAAACGGGAACAGTAGATAAACTCCCGGACAAAATTAACGCACCACTCATATTGTTCTCAATAATCTTTATTTATTGATAATTTACTGTACTGTACGACAAGTTGCCTATGGACCTTGTTTAACAGTGACAGTTGTTATTAAAGCTAACAGTAGTCTTGTTTTAACAATAATTTGTATTAAACTACGTTTTAGACTAAAAGTGAGTTAAACTTTTCATAACGAGTGCCGATTAAAGCAAACTGCTTGTGAGAAACAATCTTTTTATTGTGATATTTTTAATCACATGCATGTTTAGAAGTTCGAATGCATAAAAATCAAATAAAAAAATGAACCGCCAAAGAAATTTGTCAATGGAGGAGACAGTGCGAGCATCGACTCTCCTAGATGAAGGATATTCAATGCGATACGTTGCAGGTTTGTTAGGAAGACATCATTCCAGGATCAGTCGCAAGGTGAGGCGATTTAATGAAACAGGGTCGTACCATCGAAGACCAGGGCAAGGGCGAAAATGTTGCACTAATAAAATTGATGATCGTTTTTTGAGACAACGTGCTCTCAGAGATAGGAGACTCGCCAACAATTTGCTAAAAAATGAACTAGCACATGTTCGAAATGTCGCGACATCGTCTCGAACAGTTAGAAGACGTTTACATGAAGCAGAATTGAGCAAGACGAAACCGGCCAAAAAACTCTTGCTTACCAGAGAACACAGGGTTTAGAGATAGAATTTTGCAAGATTGCATCAAAATTGAACCATCGATGATTGGAAACGAGTTCTTTTCTCCGATGAGACTAGAGTAAGCCTAAAAGCTCCAGATAGTCGTGAACGTGTCTGGCGAAGTCGAGGAAAAAGGTTTGCCAGCTGCAATATCTCTCCTAAAGTACCTTTTGGTGGTGGCTCTAAAATGTTTTGGGGGGAATTTGTTTTGAAGCTCGTACGGAATTGGTCCCCATACGTACGAGGTCTATGAATGCCCATTATGAATTAGACATTATTGTCGAACATGTAATGTATTTTGCTTCGTTTCTTGGACCTAATTTTTTATTCATGCAAGACAACGCTCGTCCTCATGTGGCTCGACAGGTTATTGGCTACCTAAATGATGTTGGTATTCCATTATAAGAGTGACCACCTAACAGTCCGGACATGAATCCTATAGAGCATCTATGGGACTATCTCAAAAAAAAAGATTCGAAGTCGTAGACCCCCTATTGCCAATCACAACCAACTCATTGAGGCCGTTATTGAAGAATGAGAGAATATTCCGCAAGCTTTTGTTGAAAATTTGATATCAAGCAAGCCCCGACGCATAAATGCAGTCATAAGAAGTAGAGGAGGGCCTACACGGTATAAGTGTTGACCCAGATGCATTTTATTGTGTTACTTTACTGATTTTTTTCTTTTTGCAATTTGGAGTTACGCTAGCTATTTACGCATTTCTGGCAAAAACAAATTTTTAAAGAAACAATAAGGCAAATTAAGGTCATGATAAAGTCATGTTGGATTTATTTGTAGGTGTTTATTATTATTTCAGTGTAACTTAGTTTTATTTTGTGTTCATATTGTAAATATTTAGATTAATTAAAGTGGTGCGTTAATTTTGTCCAGGAGTTAGAAACGTAACAAAAGTGGTCCCTGAAGCTTACTGTAGGGTCAAAAATTACCCCAAGATCCTTAAATGTTGATTACCTCTAAAATATTCGGCCCAATATGGTATTCAAATGAAATCGGATGTTTGTTTCTAAAAAATCGCATTACCTTACATTTATTTATGTTCAAATTCAAAGCATTTAAGTTACACCAATCCAATAATCTACTTAAATCATTCTGTAATAAACTACATTTAATTAGTCATTGGAATTTTTTATGACTAAAAATTTTTAGATCATCAGCATAGAGCAGAATATTACTAAAAACAATTTTTTTTATCATTTACAAAACAATTAAAAAGCAGAGGAGATAAATGTCCACCCTGTAGAACACCAGAGGTTACATTGATAGTAGATGACAAAAATTGGTTAATTTTTACAACTTGAGTTCTATCTGTGAGAGAGCTCTCCATCCAGCCTAACAATCGTTCATGTAAACCAACATTATAAAATTTAGAGATTAGGACAGTATGATTGTAACTATATCGAATGCCTTCGAAAAGTCGGTGTAAATGACATCAACCTGGTCATACCCTTCAAGAGCATCCTTGTAAAACTAAAAGATTGGTAGTATTAGGACATCCTGGAATAAAACCATGTTGGTCGGGCATTAAAGTAGGATTCAATAATGGACCAAGTTTTGCAGCTGCAATCCCTTCAAAAGATTTAGCGAAAACTGAAATTTTAGATACAGCTCGTTAGTTTTCATAATTTTTTCTCTATTACCACCTTTATGGACTGGGGTAATATAACTTCTCTTCCATATTTCTGGAAAGACACCTGAGCTCAATGATAAACTAAACATTTTTTGTAAAATATAACTCAGAATAAATCTACAATTAAATATGAAAAAAGGGCATATATTATCAGGTCCACAACTTACTTTTAGATCAATCTTAGATGTATATTCAAATTCATCTATAAAACAGTAATATCACAAATTTCAACAAAAAGACTATTATCAGAGTTTACAGCTGGATAATCTGTATTACTAGTAACGTAATTGAATTTAAAAATTTACTAAATAAATTTGCTATATTTTGGGAATTATTAGAAGTTATATTCTCATATTTCATTGTGTTTGGCAAATCAAAACATTTTCTTTTATTATTTACATAATTCCAAAAATCTTTTTTATCATACATAATACATATCATGTTAAACTGTTTGTTCGGGTTGTTAGGCCGTTGTCTTCTGAGATTAGTTCTCGACGTTTCGCCATTTTCAGGTTACAAGCGAAGCAGTAACATCTCCAGAAGATGCCAACCCCTAGTGTTGGCGAAACGTCGAGAACTAATCTCAGAAGACAACGGCCTAACAGCCCGAACAAACAGTTTAACAAGTTAGACGATGGCCGTGAAAGCCTAACGCAGTTTATAATACATAGCAGTTTGTAAATTATTTAGGTGAATCTGATGACATGTATTGTAACAATCCCTAAATTCTTGACGCAAATTAGAAAAAAGATCATAATCCTTCTTAGATCCTGTCATTTTGTATTTTGCATGAGCAATCTTCTTTTGAAATATTATATATGTTTTAAATGAGAAGTGTACCATTTCGGAAATTTTTAGTTTTGCGTCTAGTTTTTGCTACAAATAGATTAATACAGGAATATAACACATCATTAAATTTATCAACGCTATAATTTACGTCATCATCCTCATCAGTAATCATATCCCAGTCTACTGAACCTAAATATTCATTAATAAGGATATAATTAGCATTTTTAAAGTCAAAATAGAAATAATAATATCTAAAGGTCGATTCAAACACATCAGTCCCGTCACTGTCCCGGCGCCGAACCGGTCCCGTCTGGTCACAGAACTATTCGTTCGTCTATTCGCACACACCGGAAATGCATCAGGCGACCAATCTGTTGAAAAGATGGAAAGTTTCTCGGATGAAGAATTAACAAATATTATTATTATTATTTCCTGTCAAATATTATTTTTAAAATTAATGTCCATGTATTTTGCATGCGACAAATCATATAAAACATTATATTTTCTCACACATTCTATTAATTGTTCGTCAATAATTTTATTTTGTTCACTTGTACCGCCCGTCATGTTCCCGGCAAAACCAAAAAATTCGTCGCTGAGTGAACAAGTGAACAAAATAAAATTATTGACGAACAATTAATAGAATGTGTGAGAAAACATAATGTTTTATATGATTTGTCGCATGCAAAATACATGGACATTAATTTTAAAAATAATATTTGGCAGGAACTAATTCTTTATCCGAGAAACTTTCCATCTTTTCAACAGATTGGTCGCCGAAGACTGATGAATTTCGGGTGTGTGCGAATAGACGAACGAATAGTTCTGTGACCAGACGGGACCGATTCGGCGCCGGGACTGTGACGGGACTGATGTGTTTGAATCGACCTTAAAAGAGAGTCAAAAATCTTCTTCTTCTTAAAGTGCCTATCCGTTCCGGACGTTGGCGATCATCACGGCTATCTTCACTTTGCTTATTGCAGCGCGGAACAGTTCAGTGGTAGTCGTGTTATACCACTTTCGCAAATTTTGAAGCCAGTCCTCTCTTACCATTTACTTTCCCTTGGAGAATCAGCTGGAGAAGGCCGTAACGTTCTTGATTTCTCATTACATGACCTAGATATTCCAACTTTTTAGTTTTGACGGTCATGAGAATTTCACATTCTTTCCCCATTCTACGCAGGACCTCCACATTAGTAACTCTGTCAACCCAGGATATACGTAAGATGCGCCTATAACACCACATTTCGAAAGCTTCGAGCCGATTCATAGATGCAACAGTCAGTGTCCATGCTTCCATTCCGTAGAGCAGAACTGTGAATATGTAGCAGTTCAATAGACGGCATTTTGTTTTTAATGATATGTCTCGACTGTTGAAAATAGTTCTCATTCTAACGAATGCTGCTTTTGCTTTTATTATTCGCTGTTTAATTTCTGTTGAGTGGTCCCATTGGCTATTTAAATTGGTGCCTAGATATGTATATTGCTCGACTCTTTCGATATTCTGTTGGTTGATTGTAAGTTGAGCGTTTAGCAATGGTTTTTTACTAATTGTCATAAATTTGGTTTTCTTTATGTTAAGAGCTAGTCCGTATCTGTTGCTGACTTCTGTTATGCGATTTGTTAATATCTGTAAGTCATTCAGATTATCGGCAAAAACTATAGTGTCATCTGCATATCTAATGTTATTCAACCATTCACCGTTTATTAGTATTCCTTTCGCACAACCGTCTAAAGCTTCCTTAAATACCCATTCAGAATAAATATTGAACAACAATGGAGACAAAATACAGCCCTGTCGTACTCCACGTTCTATTGCAATTTTATCAGTTAACTGGTCTTCTATTTTGATTTTGGCCGTTTGATTGTAGTAAATGTTTCTGATAATTCTAAGATCTTTGTTGTCAATTCCAATTTCTTGCATTAGAGTCATTAATTAGTCATGTTTTACTCTGTCAAATGCCTTCTGGTAATCTATAAAGCATACGTATATATCACAATTCACATCCCTGCATCTCTGAAATAGCACCTGTACAGCAAAAAGGGCCTCCCGTGTTCCCAGAGCATCACGAAAGAGTCAAAAATAACATTTCCAATAATATCAAAGGACAAGGCTGGATGATAGCTATCATATTGATCAGCAATTTTTAAGTCAATGTTATTTATACTAGAAAAAATAAGATCTAAGAAACCCCCAATGATAGGAATGTATAATCAATGATAGGAATTTATTGAAAATAAGACAGGTATGATGTGGGAGATTAGTTTTTTATGTTACTCATATATTCTGCACTTTTTTCAACAAATACTGTAATGATTTAACATGTTAAGTGCTGAGTACTTTTATGCAAATAATCCATGTTACGTACATACAAGTACAAGTTTTAGGATAAATTATTAGTTATTGAGTGTGAACTATATACACATCGGTTTAGAACGTCTTTCGACGTTGTCCGATACCTAAACACCATCTCTTCCTATCTTCGCAGTCGTTTGTTGTTAAATTTCTTTCGCTCATGGACTTGTTTACGCCGTGTTGCCATTCTAATCTGGGTCTTCCTCTTTTCCGTCGACCTATCGGTTGCCATTCTATTACTTTTTTAGGGAGTCTTGATGCTGGCATCCGTTGAACATGCCCATACCACCTTAATTGTTTCTTCTCTATATCTTGAGTTATATTTCCTTCTATTCCCATACGTTGTTTTATTACATCATTTCTGATTCGGTCTCGTCTGGAAATACCTAAAGATCTTCTCATTGCATCCATCTCTACTGCTTCTATTCGCTTTTTGTTCTTTTCACTAATTCTCCATGTTTCAGCGCCATAAAGAAGAGTAGTTTTAATCATGGTCTCATATATATTAAATTTCCTTCCTTTCGTTATCTCTTTGCTCCACAGTATACCATTGAGACATCCTAAGACTTTCTTTGCTTGAGTGATTCGTTTTTCTATTTCCCGTGTATCAGTTCCTGTATTGTCAAAGGCAACACCCAAGTAGTCATAGCTCTGACAGCAGGAAATATGTTGTCCGTTTTCGAGGTCTATGTTATCTGACTCGTTTCCAATACAAAGATATTTGGTTTTTGTTGTATTGACATTCATTCCCCAGTCGTGATATTCTTCTATCAGTTTTCTTAGCATGTACTGCATGTCTTCCCTGTCGGTCGCTAGCACTACCTGGTCATCAGCAAACTGGAGTGTATATATACATTCATTGCTAAGCTCTATACCCATCCTATGTACCTTTCTTTTCCATCTTTCCAATGCCGCTGCAACATATATCTTGAATAAGGTTGGTGAGATACAGCATCCCTGTCGCAAGCCTTTTGTAACCAGGAATTCTTCCGTTAGATATTTTCCTGTTTTTATCTGTACCTTTGAGTCTCTATATAGATCTTGTACAGCATTTCTCAATGTGTGGTTGATGTTAGATCTTTTCAACGTTGTCCACAGTTTTGTTAAGGGGGTGTTGTCATATGCTTTTTGCAGGTCTACAAAAGTAATATGAGTTTCTAGATTCTTAGCCGATCTTTTTTCTATTATTTGTTTAAGACAACTGAGTGTGAACTACTTTTTTTTAATACTGTCTGGTAGTTGTATAAGATTTTATAGGCGGTACCTACGACAAATTGATTTTAAAACGGTAAAATTTGAAAGTGGGCATAGTTTATTATTAAAGAAAGTAGCGTTGAGATATATTTTTTCAGTTTAAGTTTGAGTTTGATTTTTAATTGGGTGTGATGGTATTGAATCGTTAGAAAAAAGAGTGTTCGATGAAAAAAAAACGAGGTTGAATGAAGCTCATGGCTACAACTGATCCAAGAGAGAAAGATGAGTACGGGATTTTTTTAAGAGAATAAAAGTGTGTTGCAAACCTTTATAGATTTTAATACAGTAAATGCCACATAACAAGCAACACAGCATACCCTAAAATGTTTTATATTCTTCAGGATTCAAAGTGGTTCAATTAAACCAAGAATCCACACCCATATTTGCTTTATATCTTTGACGAAACAAATCGCTTTGCCTAACAGGAGCTTCAAAAAGGAAATACAGGAAAAACACGAGACTATCACTATAAAAAAATTTACTGGAATCTACTATGCTCTCCCATTTTGGCACCAATTGTTGCCCTCCTAGTAAATTCACAGTTGTGTGCTAGCATCGATAGTATCCACATAGTTTAAGTGTTCATTAATTTTCAATTTCAAAATAGTTAAATTTTTTTATTTTAGTAAGAAATACTATTATTAATAAAGGTGGGATTGTTCTTTATATTTTAAAATGGATGATTCTTTGGGTGGCGAAAAGCCACCCCCTGATAAAAATGAATTCATGTAAATTAATTCAATTAAATAAACATTTTATTTAATTTAAAAATAAAGAAGTTGATAGAAGGAAAAGACAGTCATTTTAATGTACGGTATTTGTATGTTCGTAAAATTCCTTGATCTTCAATGTACTCTGCTTTTAACTGAAATATAGCGAATAATTTAGTAATTGTTGGGATGGACCTTTTTTGTGTTCTTTGCTCTTTGTGTTTGTGTTTTTTGTGTACATTATACATTTTAAAGTAGACACTTTAAAACGATATTGCCAATATTGTTGAGTTGCGTTCCTGGGACGACCTTACTTGTAAGATAGTTCATTCGATTACATGAAATCAACTTTAACTTGAGAATATCCGTCAGAAAAAATCATAGCATGTAATTCGTCTTTAAAAAGACAAACACATGCCATGATGACAGTAAAAATCTCCTGTTCGTGATTCCATAGTAAATTATGGAAGAAAAACCAGGAAAAAAACCTCATATTACTATCCCGACATGGTAAGTATTTTGTCGTGCATTTAGTTTACTTTCAATAAACACCAAATTCTGATTTTATGTTTGTTATTTAAAAAAAAAACATAAATTATGTATCCTCTATAAATTACTGACTTACTAATACTGGTATTTTCCTTTTAATAACTTCCTCTTTTAATATGGGTAACCAGATCCTACTACATTTTGCAGGGGAATTTGCGACACAATTGGTCTCATTTAGCATAATTAGAGCCGCTTCTTTGATTTTTCTCTTTTTACCATCCGTTTCTTTTATGACTATATTTGAATCATTCCATTGAACCCTATGTTCATTATGCCATGCGTGTTAGCAACAGATATTTAGATTTCAAGTTAAATCACAATATTGATATTAAAAAGGGAATCATTACATCCAAAATTCGTTCTTGGAGGAAAAACATTAGTTAACATCTGTTTTATTAAAAATGCTTATCCTTTATCGTTTATAAATAAGGAATTTTCAACAATCTATCAAGTAGAACAGAACAACTTAGAACGAGATCCTACAGCATACACAAAAATAATACGAGGAAAATAATACCATACATAAAAGACTATCAGAAAAACTTAAAAGGATAGGAAATAAATTCAACATTTCGACAACATTCAAAACAACAAACACATTGAGATCTATTTTGTCTAAAACCAAACCTAACAATGAACAAGAAAGGACAAATAATTGCATTTATAAAATACCTTGTGAATGCGATCAATTTTATTTAGGTGAAACATCAAGGCCGTTAAATGTTAAAATAAGTGAACATCAATCTTATATTAAAAATAGAAAATTTGGTAGATCTCAAATATGTAAACATGCATGGGATAATGAATATAGAGTTCAATGGAATGATTCAAATATAGTCCTAAAAGAAACGGATGGTAAAAAGAGAAAAATCAAAGAAGCGGCTCTAATTATAAAACATAACAACATGTTTTTTAAATAACAAACATATAAAATCAGAATTTGGTGTTTATTGAAATTAAACTAAATGCACGACCAAATAACCATGTCGGGATAGTATTATGAGGTTTTTTTCCTGGTTTTTCCCTCATAATTTACTATGGAATCACTAACAGGAGATTTGTACAGTCATCATGGCATGTGTTTGTCTTTTTGAAGACGAATTACATGCTGTGATTTTTTCTGACGGATATTCCCAAGTTAAAGTTGATTTCATGTAATCGAATGAACTATCAAGTGAACACAACAATATTGGCAATATCATTTTAAAGTCGTCTACTTTAAAATCTATATTGTATGTCTGAATTGTCAATATAAATGAGTTAGATAAAATTAAATTATTAGAAGAATTTTTCACCAAGTAACAAAAAAACAAAATTTGTTTAATTTATTAATGTTTGTATTTTGAGAACGATTTCCGAAGTGGAAATTGAAACGTCAATAAACTTCCTTTAACACTTAATTGTGGCTTATTCCCATTTAAATAGTAATAACTTTAAATTGCCACAATAAGATAGCTTCAGAAATTAAGAAGCCATATTTATTGATTGAACTCTTCTTGTAACAAACATTTAAACTTTTGTCATTATAAGGGGTTTCCCCGAAAATAGTGCGATCGTTAACGGTATAGGTAGCAGGCACCATTTGAAGCAAAGAAATCTTATAACATTTTTTTTCTAAATTCAACCCTTTGACCAAAAACAAAAATACATTTTGGTACGCAAAAATAAATCTGTCAACTAAGTGCAGTAAGAAAATCTAAACGTAGACAGTCACAATTTTAGTAAACCGATATTTTGAACAATCGTATTCGATGGTGTGGCGAATTAAACAAACAACTAATTATTACGAGAATTAATAATAATTAAATTAACACCAACTATATTTCCTTCGATAGCCCTGGCGAGATGAATGAACTTTTACTCATAGGTGCAAATAATTATCAAAATTTAAATGGTTGCAATAAACAATCAAAAACAATTCATAGGTTTAGGTAAAACTAGGTAAAAACTTACCGCTTGGTCTGATTACCATGGTTTGCACTACTTTATGAAACAACGAACAAAACGAATTCAATATGAGTGCATTGGTTCACTGTCGGGTTGCGTCTTTCCCTCTTAACGACTTAAGCTCTTGTGTTTTAGCGGGGTGCATTCCTCGAGCCCGAGCGGTACTTATAGGGATTGTAGGAATACAGGGAGGACAAATGTATTGATTAATTTATACAACCATATTTGAATTTAAACAGACGGGTTCTGTTGTATTGAAAATAATGGCGGAAGGAGCAAGATTAAATGTAGAAGATGACATGTTAGATGATGTGAAAAATAATCCAAATGTAAGTAAACAAACGGTGGCTAAAATGGTAGAAATGCCGAAAAACGTTGTTCATAGAAAGGAGGTGATCTTCTTCGAAGAATAACATTTTGTATGTGGTTTCAATATAAACTCCTCAGAGAACATAAATTTCCATCTTAAGTATTAGGTGCGGATGAAGCATTTTTCACGAGAAACTGTATAATTTTCATAATTGTCACATATGGGGTGACGAGAACCCTTATTTAATACGTAGGTCAAATTTTCAACGAAAATTTAGCATAAATTTCTACTGTAATTTCTTAAGAAATGTTTTGCCAGTACTCTTCTTGAATACGAGCCTTTGCAAACACGCCGTGAAATGTGGTTTCTTTGCGACGGAGCCCTAGCACATTCTACCTGAGCTGTTAAAAATCTTCTTGGTACCACTTATCCTCGTCGTTGGATTGGTAGGAATGGACTCATACTGTAGCCACCACGAAGTCCCAAATACAATGTACACGATTTTTATCGTTGGGGACATCTGAAATCGTTAGTTTATGATAACCGAGATGAAATTGAAATAGAAGCTGAATTACGGGTACGAATTTTTGATGTTGCAGAAACTCTCCGACATAATTTACTTAACTATGGCATTACTAACAATTGGATTCGTCATCAATGCAAGGTGGGGTTCACTTTAAACATTTATTTTATAATTCTCAAGTAGTTACAAGTAGCTCATTTAATTTTAGTTCACAAGTAAACAAATTTATGATAGTCCGAGCATAGTGTAAAAAAATAAATTAGAATTATTAAACGTTGTCTCTTGATCTGAATGGACCAAAAATATTGAAAAGTGAGGTGATAAAAGCTATAGATCAAACGAAAGATGGGAAAGCAACAGGATGCTATGAAATACCAGTCGAATTTTTAAAAATTTTTAACGAGAACAACCTGAATGTAGTATTCCATCGGACTGGTTGAAATCTACATTTTTGCCCCGTCCCAAGAATCGAATCAAACAGCCTACATGAAGAATGGACATATGGTGAGTGAAAAAGTAACCATTTCGAGAAGGGTTAGACAGGGCTGTATTCTTTCGCCACTGCTTTTCAACCTGTACACGGAACAAATATTTCTAGAGGCACTGGAAGAGTACAACTAGGGCATCACGATTAATGGCGTACCAATAAATAATTTTCGATATGCAGATGATACTGTTATACTGGCCGATGACATCGAAGATTTACAGATGATGCTAAATAGAATATAGAATAGAAGAAGACTATAAAACACTAAACTAAGAATAAAATAAACTAAATAAATAATAAAAGCAAAATACGACACAATATCACACATTAGATAATAAGTTCAATATCAATGCAACAAACAAAAAATAAATAAATAAATAAAGAATGTTGTCTCTGGGTAAGGGAATGTTACTGAATTGACATAAGAATAAGGCGCGATATTTAAATATGTTGGTGTTACCCGTATTATTACCGAAAATCATATGATTTTATCATGCGGAATAGGCACCGTCCTATTCTCCTGTGACAAGCTATGACTAGCTGCATGACAGTGCTTATGACAAAATCATATGACAACTCACACAGTGTAAACAATTTAAAAAAAATAAAAAAAAAAGAGAAAAAATGAGGAACTTGGACAGTCCACAGTAAAGTAGCTATTGAATTAAGTAGATAGCTGCAGAAGAGTTTGCTGTGGAACTGAGGACCTCATCACCTATTTTATATATAAATAACTAAAAAGCACCTAATAGAAAAAAAACTAGAAACAAATTACCAAAAAAAGGACTATGTATTAGAGATCAATACTACTTATTAATAGATTTAGGATAAGATTGTATAAGAATCAATGACTAATGAAAAAATAAGTAACAATTGTAAGATTGGCGAATGGATTTAGTGTCCGCAGCCATATAAACCCAAACAAACAACAACAAGTAAATTTCACTTCATGACCAAATCATATGACAAATCACATGATTAATCATGTAGTGTAAAGTCGACTTAAGGAAGACCATGTATTTTTTTTAAGACGGGTTAAGTTTGGAAAAAAGTGTTTGGAACAAAAAAGGACTTTTTTGTTCCAAATTGTGTATTATATCCATACCTTAAAGGAACACGGTATTTTCGGGGGCACCCTGTATATTAACATCATTCTCTTAAATCGTCCTCATGAACTTTTGTTTGAATCATCTTTAGTTGTTCATGTACTTTTTGATAGTGTAGATTTCATCGTTTTCTTGAATTATATTTACAAATGATTCTTGCTTATGTTTATTCAAAGGATGGAAACTAGTGTTTCAATTGTTATTATAGTTCCATCAACTAGTACCAATGATAACGGAGTACCGCCAGAGACCGTTATACAATTGGGCAATAGTGTCCAGGTAATATCATCCACAACAGCAGAACCTTCTTCCGCCGCTGAGGTAAGTCGGATATAAACGTTTTTGCAATATAAATATTTCAGTAATTCACTATTCCGGTATAATATTACAAAAAACACGCAATAAGATTATCGAAAACCTTATGTAATATTTTTATTAATTCTAATTTAATGTTCTTAGTTTAATTTACTAAAACACGATAATTTATATCAATTTATTAAACCACTGTACAACAATTTATTTGACTAATAATTACATAATTTATCTATACGGACGTTACATTTAAAACGCGTCTTCTTTTCTGACTCCCCGTTTTCTCCAAAAAGGTCCTGTTATATACCCAATACCGTTAGACTAGAAAAGTCGATGGCCTTCTCGACTAGACAGAGCGGCGAATAGTCTCAAAACTGGTATTTTACATTGGCTCGTCTCCAGAAAGTTCGATTGTTGTTTTTATAGCGGAGGGGGACCCATCGTGTGTCAGGTAGGTATTACCTAGAAAATACGTGAACGAATGAGAATATTAGTAATAAATATGTTTACGGTTTTGGGTCAGAATTTATCGTAACACTTACAAGGTGTCCCAAAAACTGTTTGGTGACTGGCTTTATCTTGGGACATATAACAGATAGTGACGGAAAAAAATATCCGTAACTCAGTCAACCAGAAATATATTGGAGTTCGAAATATTGTCGTTTGGGGCGTAGTGTATTTAATTTTTTTCAGAAAATGTAGAAAAATCGTAGATTTACAGATGATTATCCGCCATATCTATATTAATAAAAATGAATCGCCGAAATGTTAGTACGGGCGTTACTTTAGAACGACTGCTTCAAATTAGGTAATTATTTTTCTGTTGTTTGTTATTATCAGGAGAATCACAAACTGCAAATATCTTGAGTCCGTATTTATTAGGTTTTGAGGGAATGTACTGACGGAACGAACATTTCCTTCTGAAAGCAGGGAGCATCTCATCAATGGTAACAAATGATGAATGAATATAACCATTTTGACAATTTTTTACGAAATGGTCAACCACCACACGAATGGAAGCTAGCTTGTCAATTTTTGATAGATATTTGATAGATAGAGAGTCATCGTAAGATAAAAAATTTCTATACCATAACCATCTCTCCTCCAAACATCTTCTGCACTGGCACGATTACAGTGACCTAGCCCAGATAAATACAAGAGTACTATAAAAGCACGGATTTCCATTTCATCAGTGAGATTAGCATTTTGCTCTCGGTAATAGTTTTCTTGAATGGAGGCTATGTATTTATTTGTATTTTCCACAATGATACCCATTATCGTGCCATCCAAAAAATAATTCCAAATTCCAACAGCGTCCTTTAAATTTTTAGGACTTGTAGGCCCTGGTAAGCGAATTATTATGTTATCCTGTCTTGTTCTAGTTGTTCTTGGCTTTGGAGGATGCTTCTTCCAGTGAGTTGTACGGTTCTTGCCTAAAACAATAAAAATTTAGCATGACTTGCTAATACATATTCTAGTTTGTTAACATATCTATATAGAAAAGACGGGCAGACTGACGAACCGCAACTGACAATAACCGTTTCTAATATCTCCTGTTCTGATTCACTGTCGTGATTTATAACTTCCTCAATGTCCTGTTCCTCTTCCTTTGATTCATCTTCACATGCCACTGATTCAATGTCACTACATATTTACTAGTCCTACTTTTTCTAAAAGTTTCTGCAAGTAAGCTTGTCCGTTCTCGTAATCCCCCATTGCTAAAATCTAACAATATTTTAATTAGAATTAGAGAAATGTACAAATATCTAAGAGCTTACCTCGGAATATTTTTGTATCGATATATTAGTGGCGCCGGTCTGAGACACCCGAAAGCTCGTTTACTATAGCACACTATTACACTGTAATGGTCACACGATGACTAACCGTCAGCCACAACGGTACATGAAGGTACTGAAACGTTCGATTCCTTACAATAACCTGTTTAATACCAACATCAAAAAAACAGTCTACCCGGTCTCTCACACAGTGACGCCACTACCCAAAGGTTAAAAAGGTTTTTATTAGCAATCGTTAAATCCGGTCCTGACAAATTTGGCAACGACTTGTTTTTTTGCCGTGCTATCTCTTCTCGTTGGATAGACCTTAGATCTTTTGGTGCTTAACAAATCCCCAAGATTTCAGATCGATTCAATCAATTTGATCTAATCGTTTTACTTCTTCAACTGTTACATGTGTGGTCTTTGCGTCTTGTTTTATAATTTTTAACACATTTTTTTTCTTTAATGCCATTTATCTGTATTTTTGTCTCGTTATTGTGTGTTTTGATTATTTTGTATTCCATTATCTGCCGTGTGTGGACATCTTTCTCTATGTAGGTTATACAGTCTGCGTGTGCTCAGTGCTCGTCTTGTTAACGATTTTATATACACAGGTTCTTTTTTGCCTGTAATCTTCGGCGTTCGCCGAATCGTATTTATTTATTTCATATATGAATATAAAAACAATAACTTTCACTGTCAGCTCGTCGCGAAGGCCATTCTAACACAAAACGTGTTAATCAGTCGCATATTTGAAATACATTTAACTCTATAATTTGTTTTACATTATAAATCGTTTAGTAGTTAAGCTAATAACAGTGACACATTCCGTAAATGCAAATTATGAAAAAATATATAATGCATTGATAGTTGTTTTCAAACGCCAAAAATAAATGTGTCGACTTTCATTTTGTCGGTATTCCGGGATTTTTGTTTGTATTTTGAGAAATATTCGACCAAATTCTTGCTTGGTTATTTATTTGGAACAACAATTTTATAATAGACCGAATTCTTGCTATGTATCTTAGTTTTTGTTAAACATTTTAAACAAATGATTGATATAAAAATTTTAGATGTTGGCGGAAGAATTTGCTCAAATACATCAAGCTTCGATAATAATTAATAGTCAAACGGCGTGTACGAGTGATAAAAACATGGGGCAGGTAGAGTCCCACAGACCGGAGGACGATAATAAAATGGTAAGTGATTTTTCTTATTTTTTGCTATGCTACAGCGTTTTTGACTTTTATTTTTTGCGTTTGTATATATAACACTGTTGAAACTATGTTCATTTTACTATATGTCTCATACTTACAGGTATTTTATAGTTTTGTGCTCAGAAATTTATTAAATTAATGTTTTAACATGAGCTTAGTTATTCTCAGGGATTTATGGTTTTTACAAGAGATTTATAAACATGGATAAAAAGATGTATAGTCGGTTCCCTATATTTACGCGGGTTTCGGATTAAAAGTTTTATTGTAAGTACCCAGTTTTAATTACCTGCTCTTTGGGGAAATATCAACTGGTCAAATGAAATGAAAAATAATCCATAACTTTTTTTAATTAAATAATAATGGAAAATCTTTTATATAATTGACAGTATAATAAGGAGAATTACTTCATTAATGGAGTCTAATGTGGCTAATATAAACCTAATAATAATTTTATATTACACTTCACACAGAAAATATGGTCTATGTATATTTGTTCCATGGAGAGAATTTCTAATGAAAAATAAAAAAATTTAACTTGCGAACAAAAATGAAAATCAGTCATTATCATCAAAAATATCATAATCGTCATCATCATCACTGTCATCACCATTAATTGTTATTATGATTGGACTTATTTCGTTTATTTTATTTTCATAACTCCACCAATCTTCTATTAGTTTCTCGCACTTGAATATACAGTTGCACCACACTTCTGGAGTTACAATTGAAAGTGCCTTTCGCCAAGTTTCCCGAACTGCGTCGTCGCTATAACCGTTAGGCCCAATATGGTTGTCATAATATTGTTTTGCTATTCCCATATATATTCGATGGGATTAAACTGGCAATGATACGGTGGCAGACGTAAAACTTGATGACCGTAACTTTCAATAATCTGATCCACAACAAAGGTTTTTGGTTTTGCGTGGATATTTGCCAAGCGTAATAATTCTGATTTTAAAATATGTTGTGTAAATAGTATATGTTCCTTTGTCAACCATTCTTTAATTTTATTAACAGTCCAAGAATTCGTTGGACTTTTGTTTAATACTTCAGAATGGTAAGGTGCATTGTCTAAAATAATTACGCTGGGCTCACTTAAACCTGGGAGAAGTTTTTCATGTAACCATTTTACAAACATTTCTGTGTTCATATTATCATATTACTATATAGTCGGTTCGCTATATTTACGCGGGTTTCGGATTAACAAAATTATGCTAATGACTCATTGATAACCAGTTGCAGTAAACGACTTCCCAGAAAATTAGGTATAAATTTGTTACAATATTGCAGTTGAATTGATTCTTTGCCAGTGTTGACATTGTATGTTTGGTGGAAATATTTAAAAATGCCTCCTAGACGTGTGTTAGATGTAGATAGTCAAATTTGTAGTATACATAAGTATTTTACGGATGAAAAAGAAAATGGCGGTCCTTTAAAATCGGTAATGTCTGTTCAACAACGCGTATGTGATGCTCTAGGAATTAGTGAAACCAAACTAAGAGGAGTATTACAAAATCGCAATAATGAACGGCCGAAAGAAGATCACCGAAAAACTCGCCTATCATTGAAAACGAAAGATATTCCAGATTGAAAAAAATTTGAAATTCGTGATACCATTTATCGAATGCGAGCCAACAAGGAACATGTGACCTTAAATACAATTCTCTCGGAATTAAAAGATAGAAAATTTGACGAAATTGGCAGAACAAGTCTATGGCAGTGATACATAATTTGGGTTTCAAATTTCAAAAGGAGGATAACAGAAAAGCCCTTTGTGAAAGAAGTTCTGTTGTGCAGAAAAGAATTAACTTTCTAAGAAAATATTCTAAATTAAAAGAAGAAAGGGCAAATTTTATATATTTAGACGAAACATGGATATTTTCTAGGGGTGCAACCAAGAGAATATGGCAACATGATAACGTAAAGTCTATCAAACATACTGATGGGGAAGGGAAGCGACACATAATTTTACATGCAGGAGGGAAATCGGGTTTTATAGAAGGTGCTGATTTAATATTTTCATCTAAATCAAAATCAAGTGACTATCACGATAATATGAACACAGAAATGTTTGTAAAATGGTTACATGAAAAACTTCTCCCAGGTTTAAGTGAGCCCAGCGTAATTATTTTAGACAATGCACCTTACCATTCTGAAGTATTAACAAAAGTCCAACGAATTCTTGGACCGTTAATAAAATTAAAGAATGGTTGACAAAGGAACATATACCATTGACACAACATATTTTAAAATCAGAATTATTGCGCTTGGCAAATATCCACGCAAAACCAAAAACCTTTGTTGTGGATCAGATTATTGAAAGTTACGGTCATCAAGTTTTACGTCTGCCACCGTATCATTGCCAGTTTAATCCCATCGAATATATATGGGGAATAGCAAAACAATATTATGACAACCATATTGGGCTTAACGGTTATAGCGACGACGCAGTTCGGGAAACTTGGCGAAAGGCACTTTCAATTGTAACTCCAGAAGTGTGGTGCAACTGTATATTCAAGTACGAGAAACTAATAGAAGATTGGTGGACTCGTGAAAATAAAATAAACGAAATAAGTCCAACCATAATAACAATTAATGGTGATGACAGTGATGATGATGATGATTATATTTTTGATGATAATGACTGATTTTCATTTTTGTTGGCAAGTTAAATTTTTTTATTTTTCATTAGAAATTCTCTCCATGGAACAAATATACATAGACCATATTTTCTCTGTGAAGTGTAATATAAAATTATTATTAGGTTTATATTAGCCACATTAGACTCCATTAATGAAGTAATTCTTCTTATTATACTGTCAATTATATAAAAGATTTTCCATTATTATTTAATTAAAAAGAGTTATGGATTATTTTTCATTTCATTTAACCAGTTGATATTTCCCCAAAGAGCAGGTAATTAAAACTGGGTACTTACAATAAAATTTTTAATCCGAAACCCGCGTAAATATAGCGAACCGACTATATGCATTTATTGAAGGTTGAACCACCACTCTCTATTATAACTATGTAGTGGCCGAATTAACCGACGCTTATCTAGAAAATGCCCATTTATTGTTTGTATGGATCTAGCAAAAACACTTGGTACATTAAGTAGAAGACAACACAGATGAATACTCTGACATATAATTATTTAACACACATGAAAAGATAGATCATTACAAAAATACTATAAAACAATACTTACAGAACTCTAGACCTAAAAATATTGTTGCATATTGGTGGTTTGGCTTCTTAAACACTTAAAAAAAGTCAGTAATTTTTTTCTGAATTTTATTTTCTAATGATTTTTGATGTGCCAAATTTACGTCACTTTTTAATAATCATTACATCGATGGCGTTGCTTCTTTTTGCTGTTCGACGTAGGTAGCTGCCAGTTGCAAAGCTGTTGTGCTTTCAGCGTGGCTCATTTTATTTTCTTAATCTTCCTCTTCATTCACAGCATCTGTGTCGTCATCCTTCTCATTTTCTTGGCGAATGACACACTCGGCGATTTCGTCGCCGTTCAAAACCTCGTTGTGTAGCTCCTTTTCAAAGTTGCTCCAGTCCAAAGCATCTTCTTCAACAATTGGACCACAGTTCGGTAGTTGCTGAAGGTCGTGCAATAGAGCTGCATTGTCATCAGGTTCGTTAACAAGAATGCTGTTTAGCTCATCTGCTGATGTGTTCTTGGTCTTATCTTCTATATTTGGCCAAAGTTTTTTCCAAGATTTTACAAACGTCGACGGTGGTATTTCGTCATATGCTTTGGCCGACATGTACACAACATCCTTTATATTAACTGACTTCAGCACTTTTAAGACGTGTAAGTTGTCATCAGCCTCCAGTTTGGAAAGAACTTCAGAAAGCAGTTTTCACACTTGGTGGTGGAACAAATGTTCCACCACCCTTTTGAGTCGAAAATCCTTTGTGGTTTCTTAGTGTTTTGTCTATTGTCGGTAATGATTCATTGTCTCATAGGCGCTAGGCTATCCCTGTTATTCATTTCCGTTCAAACCATCTTCAATGTCTTAAGTGAGGTTAAGGGTTTATGTCCATTTGTGGTTTTCAGGTTTTTAGGTATACGAGCCCCTTCCCATATCAGTTGGTCCAACGTTAGATTGATAAATAAAATTTTAGAGAACAAAAATAAAAGCGCAGCGCTAATTTTAGAAGTTTTAATGTATCGAACATTTTTGAATTTCCTTATTATAGAAAATATTTTATAACGTAATGAAAACTGTTGATGAAACAGAATAATAATAAATTAAAAAAAAAACGCATAGAATATGTAATATTAACAAAAAAAATGTGAAAGTTTACCACTGAGTTACATCCTTTTTATTTTTATTGACATTCACAATTCTTCGAGGCATAGTTTTTACCAAGTTCTGACAAAATTTTAATGTAAACGAATCCCATATTTCTTGCAATTTTTCCTTCAATTCGTCGATGGACCTGGCAGGATGTTTTCTGAAAGCTTTTTTCTTTTCGCGCCACAAAGTCTCTATCGGGGATAAGTCGGGACTGTTCTTCTTCAATCCATTTTAAACTGTTTTTTGAGATATGACAACCTGCGCCTTCCTGTTATTTAAAAAATATTCAAATATTTGTCCGTGTTTACAACCCTATCGATAAAATGTAACTTTACCACATCTTTAGACGACATGCTGCCCCAGATCTTGACAGATGCACGGAATTTGACTTTTCTCTTCAGACAGTATTCTCTTCAAATTTATTAAAAACAATCCGTACTAATTTTTTGCCGCACAAACGGCAAAAGGATTTACAATACTACAAAATACATTTGACATTAACTGACAATATTATTGTTTTGATGTCATGTTTCCATAGCTATCTCTGGATTTAACGCAATTATGAAAAAATCAACGTATGTTGACATAAGTGAATGCATAGTCAGGGGTTAGTGAATTTCTTTTTTGTTTAAGATAAAGAAAAACCCATAAGTGTGATGTTTTTAATAAATATTAATAAAAATGCCATATTAATTAATATGGGAACTTATAAAAACATGCAGAGTATAATTTGTTTATGGTAATCGACTTAAACTTAAACAATGTTAGATATGCCGACGACACCATGGTGATAGCAGATAGTTTAGAGGGACTTAAGAGGCTAATGGACAGAATAAACGAGTCCAGTCAACAGTACGGACTAAACGTTAATACCCACAAAACGAAACAAATGATTATCAGCAAGGAGAATATAAGTGGGGCTCATCTATACATCAATGGGACGCAGATAGAGCGAGTAAAACAGTATTGCTACCTGGGAACTATTATAAACGAACAGTGGAGCAATGTACAGGAAATAAAGTGCCGCATATGTACAGGAAATAAAGTGCCGCATAGGAAAGGCAAGAACGGTCTTTAACAAAATGAGCGCCATCTTCAAAAGTCACAACATATCCCTAGATACAAAAATGAGACATTTGAGATGCTATGTTTTCTCTGTGTTGTTGTACGGGGCGGAGGCATGGACGCTTACAGACACCACTATTAAAAAACTTGAAGCATTTGAGATGTGGCTTTATAGAAGAATGCTGAGAGGGACAGCAAGGATCACGAACAAGGGAGTTCTAGAAAAAATGAAGAAGGAACCAGAGATTGTGTTTACAATCAAACGTATAAAATTGCAATATCTGGGACACGTTATGAGAAATCAGCACCGTTACTCCCTGCTGCAGTCTATATTACAAGGTGGACGAGGTAAGCGTGGACCCGGTAGAAGGAGAATATCATGGCTGCGGAATTTAAGAACATGGTTTAAGAAAACCTCAACGGAGCTGTTTCGAGCCGCAGCGAGCAAGGTCATGATTGCCAATATGATTTCCAACATCCGAAATGGGTAGGAACCAGAAGAAGAAGAAGAAGAATCAACTGCAAATTCCATAGGTGGGCCAACTGATATGGGAAGGGGCTCGTATTAAATAGACTGCCACATTTTTGTGGATACCAGGACGCTGTGTGCTGTCTGAAATATAACCATTGAAATTAGATGAGCGCCTATTCAATTTTGAAACCGTGATATGCTGATTGACCGTGATTTTATGATTCTAAAACTATTTTTTGTGCCATTTCCAAGTTATCTACTATATTTGATGGGTATTAAGCAAAATTTTAATTGAGAACGATTTCCTAGTAGACGTTTTCTGCGAAACGTCAAATATAATGTATTTTCAATTAAAATATGGTCACTTCTCATTAAATACAGTAGATAGATAGATAATTTAGTCTAGAGGTCTACTGTAACAAGGTTATCGGAGAATTATATGATCAATAACTCTATTTAGTATGAGTCAAAAATGCTGAAATAATAACAAAACTATTTCGACGCAATTCAATAATTGAAAACCATTCGACACCCTTTTTAACTACCGCTTTTTCTGAGAATAAATTGCAGATAAAATTAGAAATGTTTTATTTTTAAAGTATCCATTTTCAGCTCGGAAATCGCATAAAGTTTATATATTTCGCACACTCTACCGTCGATCAATCATTTCTCGATAGTTGTTCTTAAGCATCGTTCGTTTTCTTTTTCGACAGATGTCCGAATCTCAGGTGGAGAACGAGCTGCAGTGCGCCATTTGCGCCGAAATGTTCGTCAAAGCCTCGACGCTGAATTGTTCCCACACGTTTTGTAAATTTTGTATAGACAAATGGAAAGAAAAACAGACAATTTGTCCGATCTGCAGAACCAAAATCACCTCGCAAGTACCGACGCTAGTCTTAGACAATTTTATAGAGAAGGTAAGTTATATTCTTAATGTTTAATATTAATTAGTAGGGAATTTTCTTTAAACGTTTTCTTTAAAGGTGCAACTCAAAACTTTGGCAAATAATTTTTTACATTGCTATCATTATTTATATTTCAATTTAACCGTTTTTAAGTAGATAAAGCATAGAAACAATAGTTAAATTTTATTTTTTTAATAGATCGGGGTAAATATTACTGGACCGTACTTTTTACTCTGAAAATTTTTATTTAATATTGTAAATACGAATGTACTGTCATCATTATATGAAGCTACATCCTTTCGTGAACCTTCAATATATCCTCCCTTGTCAGTGCCTGTTTTTCCATCCCTTCACTGTAATCTTCCTTAAATGTTTTCCCACATCTTCCAGATATCTGAGCTTAAATCGTTTCCTTCTTGTTCTGTCTTGTTCCATCCATCCAAGTCTTATACTTTATTCATCTTAGACGGTTCATTGTGATGGTTTTAATGATGTTTAACTTCTAACCAGAAGAATTATTCCACCATTTCTATCATTATATGAAATTATATCCCGTCGGGAGCTTTGGCTTGACTCAAAACATTGTTCCTTGTCAAGTGCTTCGTATTTCTATCCCTTCACGTTGAAACATACTATAGACCTGGATTGATAGTGAGGAAGTATATAAATATAAAAATTGACCCAATGAGTCGTTTAGTCTTGGAACTAAAACAAATGAAGAATTCCAGGTTCAAGTAACTGCACTGCACATATGGAAAAAATAAGAATAATGAAAGTTTCTTCCTTCTTTCCTTTTTCTCTATCAGAAAATATTTAGCATTGTGATTGAATCTGCAGTGGCAGGTTATAAAAAAAGATAAAAACTTCGGTGAATTGTGCTTTCACCACCATTAAAGATGAAGTAATCTGGACTAACTTAAGCTTTCTTCTTGTTTCGTTTTTGTTCTTGCTGGTTTGCTATATACGTAACTTTAATTCATACTATTTTACTGCATCTTATTATTAACGGCTATTATCAGACATTTCTCTTCTTCCCAGCCTCTACCGGAAAAGTACCAATGTCGCGATTTCCAACCACAACCTTTTTTCTGCTGCCCTGATTAAAAGTGAACGTCGAAAAAAAATCATGTTACAGCTATCTCACGTAAGGGGATTGTTAACAGGTTTATATCGCAGCTTTATTAGTTCCAATAATATCGTCTTCTCCATTGCCCTTTTTCACTATAATGATGCTCTTCAATACTTTCTTTTTTTCAAATATTAACAACAGATCTTTATCTCACGTCGTTATTGCCTATGTTTCTGATCCGCACGTGAGTACTGGTCGTCCTGTAAAGTTAACATTTTGTTGCTCTTGACATTTTTTCGTCTTAGTTAACATGTGGCCAGAATTTTTCTACCGTTTCGACAGTTTCGTGTTTTATCTTCAAGTTGTCTTGTTGCGTTCTTGATATGATGTCCTAAGTCTGATGATTTCTATGGTATTTTTGATTTAAATACTTCAACTGCTACGTCCAACTGTCATGAATATAATCAACAGCGAACTCTAGTTATTCCAAGGTCGATCATACTCGAAAACAACTGGCAGGTAATAAATAAATAACGTTTCCTATACTCTATAAGAAAATCTAAGGTCCAACAGACCAAATTCGAAACTTTTTTTGTCATTTATATGGAACTGTCACATTTTACGTAAAAATATATTTCAATCCTTGTTTCACCGAAAAAGTCATGTTTTGCATAAAATGTCACATTTCATGTAATATGCACATCTCGTTTCACTTCTAGTTTCCCGCCATATTTTATGTAATATGACGCATAATGTCTGGGAGCTGTATGGATTTCTGTCGAATTTGATTTGTTGAAACTTATTTGTTCTTATGGAGATTTACATAGGAAAATTATCACTTTTGATCTCGTTTATTGCCTATCTAATACTACTGGGCCTGTCAATACTATCACTTAGCTGTCTTAAAGTCTGCTATGTTGTAATGGCAGTCTATGTCGTTCTATTCACAGAGTCGTAGGCTGCTTTGTAGTCTATAAATATGTGATGAGTTTATCAATGCCATATTCTCCAGTGTGTTTATTCTGATGAATTGTTGATTTACCACCTCTGAAACCAGTCTGGTATTTTCCTACTTTCCGTTCTGCATATGGTTCCATACAATGACATAGTACTGTGGAAAATATTTTATACGCTGTATTTAGAAGCGTAATTCCTCTGTGGTTAGAGCATTCAAAGATATCCCTTTTTTTCTGTATGGTGCAAAGTATTCCAATATTTCAATCATTGGGGAGGGATTTCTGTGTCCATATTTCCCAATTATGGTTCCACAAATTTCTGTTTTCCTCTTTTGCTGCTGCTTCAATGTCTTCCTTTATTCTGGTTTTTAAATGTGTATGTCCTCTTTATTTCAGATAATACAAGGTTCTGGACAAGATATACAGAACCATAGAAAAGAATTACTAAACGAAAGGACGAAGCAGCAGCAACAACAACAGGTACAACAACAGCAACAACAACAGCAACGACAAAATCCGAGGCGGCCAGTGAGAGGCAGGCGAGGTAAGATTTTTTCTTTGCTTGTACCATTACATTTATACTACGTTGGTTTATTATTTAAAATTTGGTGTCGTTCTACAAAAAAAAAACTTTAGTACTCATGACTTTTAATTTGAATTTTTATTACGGTAAAAGATATTTCCAAATTGATTGGGTGAACTTGTGTGATTAAATTTGAAAACTCGTTATAAATTCGCCAATAAAAACTCTGAATTTATATTGCTCCGAATATTGTATTATTTCCACTCGAGGCGAAATTCTCTCCTGATTTATTAAAATTATGTTCTAAATTGAGAAAACCCGAGATTTTATGATACCATACACGAAATGTTTGTTTTATTGCACCAACAACAAATTAAAATTATAGTACCGCTTTTTGTGATGAGTCTATAAATAGATTGAAACATATTTCACTAGTCCCAAATGAAATTTCTCAACAATAATGAATTATAACAGTACGAATCGTAGACTTTGTAGTAGAAAGTGACCTTGAAACTCTAGCATTCATAGGTGAATGTTTTAACAGTGTCACGATTACAATAAATAACAAACATAATCAGGTGTTTTGTTGATCTTGCAACAGTCATTGATCGTTTGGATTTTTATTAGTAAACGAGGACTTGTTCAGAAGAATGTTTTTTTTGCACGTGTATGGACGACCGTGATTACAAACTTGTCCTGAAGTACTTATTAATTATTACGATAGGAATTATTATTGCAATATAATATGACAATATGCTTGTTCGATTATAAATAAGCGTATCAATACGACAGTTGTGTGGGCCTTAACACGTTAAGTACTGTTCGTGACTAGCGCGATCCAATATTTTTCAGATCGCTATCGTTTCGTTATCGCTATCGTTTTTTAATAGGATAATATTTGAAGTAACATTCTTTAACTTTGAAATTCTCATTATCGGATGTTTGGCTATTATTAATTTTACAGAGAAAATTTCAGTGTTTTTACAGACAATAATGAATTTTAACACTTTTCTAGGATTTTAAAAGCCCTTCTATCATTGGGTATTTTTATTGTCTTTACCACTCAATATTCTGTTTTATTTGTTTGAGACGTTGAAATTTTCATAAATCAACTGCTTTGTAACCACTGGCACCAGCCGATCGTGGCGTATTAATAATACACAAAATTAGCTTACGACTTATAATAGCTTTATTGATTTGAAATAAACTGAAAATGTTTAACGGTTTTATTACCTAACTCACCGTTTTCTATAATAAATATTAAGAAAAAGGCAATACTTCCATTCTTTTCTGTTTTTCACCATTTGTGTTGCTTCTTGCCAAGATTTACCCTTATTTTGTAATATATCCGCTATGTGCATGTCCCGCTCTATATTTTTTTAAAAACTACTATCGCTAAATGTTATACCTAATAATATACAGTAGACTCGCGATTATCCGAGATAATTGGGACCCTCACTACCCCGGATAGGAAAAAACTCGGTTAACACCGAGAGTGGTTGTACTGATAGAAAAACACGTAAATAACAATAACTGTGGTTATTTTAATGAAGATAAAAACATTTACCTTATCAATATCACTGTTGATATTGCTTCATTCTTCTTTTTAAGCAGCGATGTTACGCCAGCGTTGAAAATGAAGTACATCTACTGGAATCGATTCCTCTTGCTGCTCGTTGTATTCGAGAGGTGCTTCTTCTTCTTTAGGTGCCGTCTTCTTAGCGAAGGTTGGCGATGACCTCTGCAAAGTCTTCCCTATTTTGGGCTTTCCTTATTAAACTTTGAAAGTCTAATCCTGTCCAATCTTTGATGTTGCGCAGCCAGGTCGTTTGTCGTCTACCCGGGCCGCGTCTGCCTTCTATTTTCCCTTCTATAATAAGCTGAAGGAAGTTATACCTGTCGTGTCTAAATATGTCTCCAAGATAAGACGTTTTACGCTTCTTGACAATTTCTGTGAGTTCACGCTCTCTATTCATACGCCTTAAAACTTCTTCATTTCTAACGCGGTCGGTCCATGGAATTTTCAGCATACGACGAAATACCCACATCTCAAAGCTCTCTAAACGTCGTAACGAGCTGACTGTTAACGTCTAAGATTCCACGCCGTGTAATAGTGTACTATATACATAACACTTTATCATGCGGTATCGTAGGGACAAATCAAGATTACAGGTAGTGAGTAACTGTCGCATCTTTAAGGTGTTTCTTGTCTGTTCTATTCTACATTTAACCTCTTGTTCGTGGTCTAAGGTTTCATGTATCCAACAGCCTAGATACTTAAACTTTTTCACTTGTTCAACTAGATTGTTGTTGACTAGTATGTTTATAACTGGTGTGTTTTTTTTTTAAATTACCATTGTTTTGGTTTTTTTACATTCACTTTAAGCCCGTATAGTTCTCCTTTTCGCACTACTTTGGTTAATAGAATTTGTAGTTCTTCTTCACTGCCAGCAATCAGTACTGTATCATCGGCATACCTGATATTGTTCACGATTTTTCCATTTACTTTTATTCCTTCTTGTGCTTCATCTAGAGCATGTGCAAAGATGTCCTCTGACTACAAGTTGAATAATAATGGTGATAGTATACAACCTTGTCTACTATCACCATTGTCTCTTACAGAGGCGTTTTGGTTCCAGTAGAGTTGACGTATTGTATTAATGTGTTTGGCTTTGTCAAAAGCCTTTTCATAATCTATAAAGCACAAGTAGACATATTTTTGTTGATCCCGACACTTTTGCATGAGAACAATGAAACTGAACAAAGCTTCTCGAGTTCCCATACTGTTTCGAAAGCCAAATTGTTCCGGACCCATATCTTCTTCGCATTTTTTGTAAATTCTGTTATGGATAATTTTTAGAAATAGCTTCACCATAGAGGTGCTTCAAGGGCCTTAAACCCGTCGGAATGAGAAATATTTTGAGTTATCGTATATGCATCTTATTCCTCTTCATGGTTGATGTTTTGAACTAGATCGGCAATTACGTCAACTGTCAGTTTCATTTCTTCATCTCCGTTCATCCAATCGATGACGTCTTTGTTTCCGATTGGCTAGGTTAGCTATAGTATCAACTTTACAGCCATCGGTTTTTTTTAAGGTTCAGTGTTTTGTTTTCTTTCTGAAATAATTTTTTCCATGATTTTTGAATATTAGACACTTTTACGTCGTCCAATGCAGATGCAATCCAATAGCAAACATCTTTAATAACCATGATCTTCTTAAATGCGTCAATTAAAGGCAGCCCTTCATCCAGCCTGTTTAGCAGTGCCTGAAGAAGCCTCTGCCGATCATTCCTATTCATTGTTTCTATAACGCCTTGATCTAGGAGTTGTATTGGGTGTAAGAAACGCAACTCTTATGTCGCCACTAATCAATTCATGGTTTTTATAGGTAGTAGGTAAGCAATTCACTTGAATATTTTTGAATGCCATTGGATTTTTGGATTTTCCTATCAAAAGAGATATTAATTTTAATGAATCAGAAGAATTGTTGCAGATCATCGATTGTGACTCTCTCTTTGCTTTTCTTGTAACCTGGTACAGTTCCTTAATTTTTAGCAGCTAGTGTTTTCCAAGGAAGCATTTTGAAATTAAGGCCTGCCTCATCACAGTTAAATATTTGGTCTGAAGTTAGTCCATCTTTAAGGATAATGTCTTGTAATTTTTAATCAAATGTTCCAATTTCAATTGAGTCAGCAAAAAGTTTTCGCTGCAAGAATTCAATTGTCAGATACCATATTTCTTCTTCCATGTGTCAATCCATGCCTCACTATCACAAAAGTTTTGTGCTCCATCCATAAACTTCTTGTGTGGAATTCAATAGCTTTTGCTTGGAGTATTGGACTACTTATCGGGCTGCCTAATCCTCTCATTTGTGAAAACCACAAGAGCAATGTGCCTGCCCAATACCATTTCAGCTTGGCTAAACGTTCGACGACAACAGTGATACCTTTTCTTTTCGTTAGGTCTTGGTTCCTTATCTTGTCTTTTTTTGTCACGCCGAGAATCGATCTTTCCATGCGCCTTTGTGTCACTCGCATTTTTAGTGCTGTTGTTTTTGTGAGAGTGAGAGTTTCTACTGCGTATGTCATAATAGGAAGAACGCATTTGTCAAATGTCTTACGCTTCATAGCTATCGGGATGTTGCTCTTAAATATGTCTCTTAGTGAACCATACGCCGCCCAAGCAAGTGTTATTCGTCGTTGAAATTCACAGTTCTGATTATCCTTGCTTATTCTGATTCTGCTGATTCTAACACTTGATTTTGGATGGTTAGGTGGTCGCTGGGAACGAAATTTGTCATAAATTTGGTCTCACTGATGTTCATTTTTAGATCTATTGTTAAAGATACGTTTTCTAATTGTAGAATTTGTTGTGCTTCACTCAGATCTTCGGTAATAAGTACTATATCGTCAGCAAAACTCAGACGATTGCCCCGTCTATTTTTATTCTTCTATTTTCCCACTTTAGCATTTTAAAGGCGTATTCAAGGACCGTTATAAATAATATTATATATATATATATATATATATATATATATATATATATATATATATATATATATATATATATATATAATAAATTGTATCGTTAAAATGTGTTCACATTTAATTCCTGAAACTTCAGGTCAATGATCCCATAATCACTCAACCTTTCGGTATCTGTTTCGAAGTAAAGAAATAGCTACGATCGAATAACACAATGAAGCAGACGAGGTGATGACTTGACTAATAGGGCACCGTCCGGGCCGACAGTAAAACTTTGAAGGATAAAAAAAATCTTTCTGCATTTTATATTTAAGTTAATAAGGACGAAAATAAAATAACTTACCGCAGAACAAGAATTTTATCACAACTATACAACTGAATAAACTATTAAATGACATCAGCGGCCATTGCGACGACAAACTAAGGAATGACTCGAAATATGGGCGTTTGTGTGCTCCGTCTCTAATATGGAGTTTGTTTCTTGAGAAAAATTACAAAACTCTGACATAATCACACCCAGAGAAAACTAATGGCATGGTAAAGTGCTATATTTTTAGACTTAATAAAAAACAGTCTACATAAAGTGCTCACCAAAAGACTAGGAAATTGAACCGCTACATTGTTTGTATCCTACTCTGATGTTTTCTGTTTAAAACCCAGTTTTCTGCTCCGTATGTCAACGTTAGTCTATATATTTTTTTCTTATATTGTCATCTTCGTTATCTTGATTTTGACTTTGTTGTTGAGGAATCCTGTGTTCCTGGAATAGTTTTCAATATTTGCAATATTTTTTGGCTTCATTATTCTTTTATTTCTGTCATTTCTTCTTCCGTCAACTTCTCCTTGTATCTGATTTTCGTTTTTTCTTCTCCTAGTTTATGTATTTTAATTATTTCCTTGTATTTCTTATTCTTGTCGTCTGGGCATTTTCTCACCCTTGGTTCAAAATATTTTGCCGGATGGATTTCAAATGCTTTTCATTTTTTCGTATTGTCTTCCCCTTTTATCTGCATATTTCTATTTGTTTTGCTTGCCTTCCGAACTGAGTAATCTGTATAATCTTAGAAACCTGCGTGTTTGTTAGTATTTAACAACTTTGTTCTTCGTTTAATTTTTCTTTAGCTGCTTGCGTTCACCCGATACTTGTTATTTTTTATGGCTACAGTACAATAATGCTCCAACATTTTGTGTCCTTAATATATTAAAATAAATTATATAGAACACAAATAGACAGAGAGAGACGAGTACAAGTCCAAGTTCGGCGATTCCAAATTGAATTATCATGTCTGGCCTTTGACCCACATTTTAGCGTGAATTGTACGTTTCAAGATCTTAACATATATTTTCTATTTCGATGAACACAAATTTAACTACCTTCGATATATATTATAAAATGATTAGTGGATGCTAATGTTTGCTTTCACTAGCAATAAAAGAAGTGTTACATGGAATACTTCCGAAACTAACAATAATTTTAATCTAATAATTTTGAACATTTTTTATATATCTATTTAGTATGCTTCGAAAGGCAAATGATTGAGAAAAAGATGAAATTTCACGTTAAAAATAATATAAAATTAAGTTAATTAAAAAACAACTGTTTTTTTTTAATTAAAATAAACAATTTCATTTGAAATTAAATTAAATTTCAATTAAAACTGTAATAAATTCTCTATTAATACAAAAGATAACATAGAAAAGCAGAAATAAAGTAGTTTTAGAACAAAATTCAGAAAATTTTGTTAAAATAATACCGTTGTCTGATGAGAACACGATTAAACGTTATAAAATATGTTTTATTTAATAAAATCATTTAATAATTTGAAATTTTTTAACGCAAACTCTACCTCTTTGTAAAAATTGAATTTACAGCTTGTACAGCTGTACAACAATTGAAACGGCTTTAGTTTTGCTAATATCTACAAAAGACCTACCATGAACGCCGTTTACGAATATGTTAAAAACGAAGGATTTTTAACTGCTAAACTATCTTCTTTTAGAAAAATTGTGAAGAAATTAGAAACTAGGGAATTTAGATGGAAAAAATATGAAGACAATAGAAAAATATTAATGGAAAAAAATTTATATACGGTCCAAAAGAACATAATTTCTAAGAAAACTCAAAAAATACAAATCTGAAAGTAACATATTTATTTATTAACATTATAAGTAGTTTTAAAGTATTTTACAATTTTTTGTAGATAGAAATATTGTATATAGTGATGAGACTTTATAAACATATCGCACACAGTTCCAAAGGGTTGGGATGTTGGACGAAACATGTGCTTAAAATCACCTGTATCTAAAGGGCAACGACTGATTATTTCACATTGTGATGTTAAAAATGGATTTGTTAAAAAGGCTGCTTTCATTTTCAAATCCGGACTAAAAGCTGGTGATTATCATGATGACATAAATCACCAGAATTATATGAAATTGTTGAAAGACAAACTTCTTCCTAATTTACCTTTCAATTCAGTTTTAGGAATAGACAACGCTTCATACCATAATGTGACTGTTGAAAAATTTCCTACATCGACTTCGAAAAAAGACGTCATGAGAAAATGGTTGACAGAAAAGAATATATTTTTTGAGGAAAGTGAAACAAAGCTGGAGCTGTACAATAAGATACTACCACCTTATCATCTGGAACTTAACCCGATTGAAAAGATATTATGGTCTGTTTTAAAAAATGAAGTGGCGATAATAAACACCACATCTAAATCAGTAGATGTTCAAGAGATAGCAGAAATCAGTCTAAACGAAATCACGCCACAGGTATGGGCAAATACTTGCAGACATGTTAAAAAAATTTAAGAAGAGTATTCCAGCCGAAAATTCAATATAGATGAAGCGCATGACGAAAACGATCAACTTTAGAGGAAAATTACAACAGACCTTTTTTTATTAGAATGATCCAAGAAAGTTAAAAAAATTGTCCGGGGCGAAAAATTAATTTATATAATTTGTTTAAAAACAATTATTGTTTAAATAAATTATGACATTTTCGTATAGGCGACCCCTTGAAGCTCATTCTGGAGTATCTCATGAAAGCTGTTATGCCAAAAAATCTCATGGTAATATTTTTCCTAACGAATCAGAGCTTTTCGCTTTGTCTAAACATATTTTGCTGAATTTCAAATCAAAATCCTATTCTTTTTCTGTCATACGTTGATTTCTCATTTATTTATTTTCCCTGTAAGAATTTTTTTGTTCTAACAAAATTTTATTTATAAACAAAATTTGTGCAATGTAAATAGTTAACACATTGTAAATATAATATGAGTTTTTTTTTCGACATCAGGAAGTCGTAAAATTTTATTATAATATCTTTTAATGTGAGACATTAAGATAAATGCGTCACGCTCATGGAATGTTCAAGCTTGAAGTAAATGCAACTTCAAACTACGGACGATGGAAACACGCGTTTGTTCAGGGCAGGACTGGTAAATTAAAGATATAATATAAAACAAACAACCTTTGACAGATACAGATTATAGTACACCAATTTTTTAAATATAAAAATGGTTTACTAGATCGAGAGCTTCTTTTTTCATAGAGTGCCTGTCCGTTCCGAATGTTGGCGATCATTCTGGCTATGATGACTTTGTTTTTTTCTATACGGAATAGCTGTGTTGAGGTCTTTCTATACCATGCTTTCAGGTTAGCAAGCCAGGATATTCTTCTTCGTCCTGGGGCCCTTTTTCCTTCAATTTTACCTTGCAAAATGCATGGAAATAGCTCGTATCTGCCTTCATTTCTCATTGTATGTCCCAAGTACTGCAGCTTAAGGCCCTTCACAATGTTGACCAAATCCGTGGTTGTGTTAATCCTCCGCAGTACGTCTTTATTGGTGACTTTATCTGTCCATGGTATCTTTAGGATCCTTCTATATAACCAAAGCTCAAAAGCCTGAAGTATTGATAGAGTTGCCGCCTTCAATGTCCACGTTTCCACTCCGTACATAAGTATTTCAGTTGTTATTTTTATTTGTTCTGCATCTAATAGCTTCAGCAGTTCTGCAGGAATTTCATCAAGTCTTCTTTCATCATTTCTTCTGGTAGGATTTCGGGACCTGAATTTTCTTCAATGGTGGGCTCTTGTATTGTTCTAAGGTCATGAAAAAGTTTCTCCAAATATTCTTCCCATACTTTCTTTTTATCTTCTTTGGTTATGGCAAGATTGCCTTCATCATCTGTTTGAAAAGCTAAATTCTTCTTCTTCTTCATCACAGCTATTTTCACTTTTGAGATTGCAGCTCAGAACAAGTCGACGGAACTGCAATTATACCACTTTCTCAGATTGTTGAGCCAGGAGTTGCGTCTTCTTCCAATACTTCGTGTTCTCTGTATTTTTCCATGCATTATGGTTTGTAGCAACACATATTTATCCCCTCTCATAACGTGACCGAGATATTTTAACTTTCTTATATTAATCGTATTCATGATTTCCATTTCCTTCTTCTTCTTTAGGTAGGTACCGTCTCCTCTAAGGAGGTCGGTAATCATCACAGCTATTTTCACTTTTGAGATTGCAGCTCTGAACAAGTCGACGGAACTGCAATTATACCACTTTCTCAGATTGTTGAGCCAGGAGCTGCGTCTTCTTCCAATATTTCGTTTTCTCTGTATTTTTCCCTGCATTATGGTTTGTAGCAACACATATTTATCCCCTCTCATAACGTGGCCGAGATATTGTAACTTTCTTATCTTAATCGTATTCATGATTTCTATTTCCTTTGTCATCTTTCTGAGGACCTCAACATTTGTTATTCGGTCTACCCAACTTATTTTTAATATTCTTCGGTAGGTCCACATCTCGAATGCTTCAAGCCGATCGCTCACCTCTTTCTTTAAGGTCCAGGCCTCCACTCCATACAGCAGCACCGAAAACACATATGAACGTAATATTCTTATTTTGAGTTGCAAACTAAGGTCTCTACTGCATAATACTTTTCTCATCTTATTAAATGTTGCTCTAGCTTGTCCAATTCTCATTTTTATTTCTTCTGTATACTCGTTATTTTCATTAATAATTGTACCAAGATATCTGTATTTTTTTACTTTTTCTATTAGAACCCCTCTCTTATGTTTAAAATGTTTTGTTTTTGTGTTTTGGAAATTGTCATAAATTTTGTTTTATTGCCATTAAGCGTTAGTCTGCTTTCCTTACTAGCATTTACTACATTATCTAAAAGTGTCTGTAGAGTAGTAGTGTATAGTATCATCGGCATATCTGATATTGTTGATGGGTCTGCCGTTGACTTTTATTCCAATTGTTACATTTGCGAGTGATTTTTTAATTATTTCTTCCGAATATAGATTGAACAATAAGGGGAGAGTATGCAACCTTGTCTTACGCCTCTTTTTATCTCTACTTCCTCCGAAAGTTCTTTGTCTACTCTGACTTTTACTGTTTGGTTAAAGTAGAGATGAGTTATTATTCTTAAGTCTTTTTTGTCAATGTGTTTATCTTTAAGTAACCATATAAGACGGTTGAGTCGGACCTTATCGAACGCCTTATTGTAATCAATAAAACAAACATAGAGTGGTTGGTTTACATCCATACATATTTGCTAAAGCTAATTTACTGTTTGATTAAATGTTTTTAACTTAGAAGATAAACATCGACTACAGAAAACAACAACATAAACGTCAAAACTGTCAAAACCAAGCATAAATGATCGCAAGAAAAATTTAAATTGAGACGCAATATGAAACAGTGCATAAAACTTTTCGGAAATTTATAGGGTGGCCACTTTTTTTGTCGTTCAGTGTATAAAAACAAAGAGCATTCTTTAACGATAGCTTTCTTTTAGTTCAGGTAGCAATAGAGCCCGAGCCGGTCGATTTGCATATGGATGAGTCGTCTTCTAGTAGCGACACAACGTCCACGATGTCCGACAGTGGACAAGAGGACGCCGAATGGGAGGACAACTACTGGAACGACGATTGGTATGTTCATTTCTTGCTGCTCTCCGATCTCATCTAAAAATCTTACTACGCTAAACGCAAAACAAAAGTCGTCCCTCGTCGAGTTCTTGTGTTGCCATATTTCGAATATGGTGTAAGCACATACGTCACCGATTCTACGACGTGCATCGATGATTGTTTTGCTATTGCTGTACCTTAGTATTTTTTAGATATATTTAACTGTGGCTATTGTTATTTTTGTATTAAATTCATACTTAACGATCTTTTTTCATTTTTTTTTTTCACTCGTCGTATAAGTTAGCCCGAAGTTCAAATTTAAATATTTTTTTCTACCAATAATTTTTTAGACAGGAACATCATATTAATCATCTAGAAAGCTGCTGTTTTAAGATCGAAATTCTATTTTCTAAGAAGAAAATCTAGTATCAAAAATAAGTAGTGAAACAAGCGTTTTTCGGAAATCCGAAGGAGTTTTTCCAGCTTTTACAGTTGATATATTGGAATTTCGAACGAATAAATAGTTCGAACATATGCACAAGTGCCTTTAAAAACAATCAATCCATTTTCACTGATAAATATGTATTTTACTTGTCTTAGTAGCAAAACTCATAGTAGTGATATTTTTCTAGTTTTTAGAGTATTTTCTTTCCTTTTGAAGGTATAACAACGCTTATTACGGTGGATATGGACGGTGTTTTACGTGTGGTAGAAGAGGCCACTGGGCAAATGGCTGTCCTTTCAGATAATCCCGCTTCCGGAATAGGAACCATTGCCATTTCACTTGTTTGTTCCAGTAAAATATTGTTTTTTATTACAAATTGTTTAATTTTTAAGTGTAAATATTTTGAGATAAACTGATCACCAGATGACAAAAAAGTTTATCAATAGATTCCGCCACTACCGACTTTCCAATATTTTAGCGGTTTTACAAATAGTAACTTTTGTTAAATAGAAAAAGTAAGTTTCTAATATTGCCTTACTTCAATTGTTAGTCAATTAATTCTCGTGTATGAAAAGAATCATTTATTAGGGATTAAAATTATATATCACATCATTTTCACAACTTCTAAATCAATTCCATACAGTAAGATTGTGTACAGTAATATTGCTAGTTAATATTCACGTATTAAAAGTGTTATCATTTGTAAACCAGTGAGATTTTATACTTCAACAGTGATATCATTGAAATACAGCGTCATTTATAATTTCATGAATTCCTATTCACTAAGAGTGTTGTAATTTATTAGTCATTTATAAAAACATGAGATTTCATACTTTAACAGTGTCGTCATATAACTATTTCGTCATTTTAAATATAGTGAATTTATCTTCGCTAAGTTAATAACCAATGAAATTTAGTACTTCAACAGTGTCGTCATATAAATACTTCGTCATTTATAATCTAGTGAATCCCTGTTTACTAAAAGTGCTATCATTTATTAGTCACTTATAAACCAATGAAATTTCATACTTTAAGAGTGTCGTCATATAAATATTTCGTCATTTATAATCTAGTGAATTCTTATTCATTAAAAGTGTTGTCATTTATTAGTCACTTATAAAAGGATGAAATTTCATACCTCTACATTGTCGTCATGTAAGTACTTCAACACATGTAATGTAGTAAATTCTTTTTCATTAAAAGTGTTGTCATTTATAAAACGATTAAAGTTGATACTTAAACAGTGTCATCCTATAAGTACTTCATTAGACAGAATCTGTATTTTGTTGTTAGCATTAACCGTTAATTTTGCTACAACTATTAGTGACTCTTGCTTTTTAAGATGTGATAAATGTAGCATGCATACTAAATGTTCTTAACTAGTTGTATTAGCTTCTTTGAATGGATCGTTGAATCGTATAAAATTGTACATTTTTATACGCTTGGAGATTACTTCGTTGATCTTGTACACATCCCAAATGATATCACTGAAAAGTTTTGCTGGAAATTTTAAGTTGTTCTTGAGGAGACACTTTTAACCTATATTCCAATGCTTATTCTAGCTATTCATTCTAAATCAATCCAAAAAGGCTACGGTATCACCATGGAGGTTTGTTGTATATTCTTTTTGTAAATTTTTTAGGAATTTTTTTTTCCGAAGATGAAGGTGTTTTCTTCCATAGGTAGTTAGTAAATGTTATTTGGAAAATACTTGTGATATATTTCGCAGCCTTGAATATTGATAAAGCATATATGAAACGTATACAAAGAGTTTAAAGTGAACTGTTCTGGAAAAACGATAAAAAATCAAATCAATTGGAATCAAGATAAACTTAATCGAGCCTATATCTTATATATTCTACCTTTATTTGTTTTTATATCTCTGTTATACTTATTCTTTTTTTCGTTAATATTACAAATAATAAAAGTACACGTTGGTTTGATTTTTGATTGCCAAATATTTGTAAAAAATTAATATGATCTTAGTTTAGGTAACTTTATACTAAAAATAAATCCTAAATTTTTTTTGTTAGTTGCATTTATTTCCCTCCTTGTTTGATATTTCGTGGGATTTAAAGGCGTCAAAAGATCGAAGGTAAGTATTTACTATTTTTAGAATTCCTGTAACTGAAATGGTAAGATATTTGATTAGTAATTGGGGTAACGAATTGGCCCGTTTCTATCACGAGTTCCTTGGATAATAGTGGACAAAAGGATCAATAAAATTATTTTGTATGAAAGTTTATATATAAAAATATTGTTCGTGAAATTTTATATACTAACAGTGTCTTCATTGATAAACCAGTTAATTTCCATACATTAACAGTCTCGCCATGTACAAGTCGATGGATTTATATACTTTAAATTCCCATGTATTAAAATATATTCATTTTTACTTATTTATTTACCATACATTAACAATGTCATCAAAAAGAATGAAAAATGGTAAAGCCCCAGGTCCAGATGAAATACCAACGGAAATCCTTAAACTAATAGAAAAAGACTCGATTCACATTTTAGTTAAACTTTTCAATAGCATTTATACATCAGGAAAAATACCACAAGAATGGCTTTTATCCACCTTTGTTACTATACCAAAAAAGATAAATGCCAAACAATGCAGTGATTACCGTACAATCAGTCTGATGAGCCATGTACTGAAAATATTTCTGAAAATTATACACTCTAGAGTACACAGAAAACTGGAAATGGACATTAATAATACCCAGTTTGGATTCCGAAATGGACTTGGAACAAGAGAGGCGTTGTTTGCACTGAACGTTATGTCTCAAAGATGTCTTGACATAAATCAAGATGTATTCATGTGTTTCATAGATTACAACAAGGCCTTTGATAAAGTGCGGCATGATCACCTAATCAGACTCCTGACAGAAAAGAATTTAGATAAACGAGACATCCGACTAATAGCAAATATGTACTACAATCAGAAAGCAGTAGTGAGAGTAGAGAATAATACCACTGAAGAAATTGAAATAAAGCGAGGTGTGAGACAAGGGTGTATACTGTCACCAACCCTGTTTAATTTCTATTCCGAAGACGTAATGAATAGAACACTCTCTGAGCAATCCGTAGGTATTAAAATAAATGGTGTTAGATTAAACAATCTGAGATTTGCCGACGACACCGTTCTGATCGCAGAAACACCTGAAGAGCTACAGACATTGGTGAATAAGATAGCAGACTGCAGCGAAGAATATGGACTATCTTTGAACATAAAGAAAACTAAATTTATGGTAATATCGAAATCAACACAAAATGTCCAAAATTTATATTTACACAATGAAATTATCTATCGAGTTAGCAAATACAAAGATTTAGGCACTTTTATAAATGAAGACAACGATAGCTCAGCAGAAATCAAAATAAGAATAGAAAAAGCCAGATCCATATTTACTAAAATGAAGAGAGTGTTCTGCGGAAGAGATTTGAGCCTTGAAATGAAACTTCGCCTGATGAGATGTTACGTACTTTCTGTGCTGTTCTACGGAATGGAGTCATGGACGTTGAAAAAAATTGATACCAAAAAATTAGAGGCATTTGAACTGTGGATGTATCGCAGAATCCTGAGAATATCATGGACCGAGAGAGTCACAAATGTCGAGGTCTTGAGAAGAATGAATAAAGAAAAGGAAGTCATATTTACGATCAAAAAACGAAAACTGCAATACTTGGGACACATTACAAGAGGCGAAAGATATGAACTGCTTCGAATAATTATGCAAGGGAAAATAGCAGGAAAAAGGTCCATAGGAAGAAGACGAAACTCCTGGCTAAAGAATCTACGGAAATGGTATAGCTGTAGCAGCAACGAATTGTTTCGGTCAGCAGTTTCGAAAATACGTATAGCCCTGATGGTCGCCAACCTTCGGAACGAAGATGGCACTTGAAGAAGAAGAAGAACAATGTCATCGTTTACAAACCAGTGCATAATCATATTGTAACGGTTATTTAATTTATTGACAGTCTTCTAGCATCTAACACTGAAAACACAATTATTTTATAACAGTTATTTACTTAACTCTACAAAGATATTTATTAGGCTAACTGTACAATTTAATTTCTTGTATTTATACCGTGCGCCGGTGCTGCTTGAAATCCATGGGCGCTGGTTAATTGTCACTTCGAACACTCGAATCGTTCCACGGGCTTCTAGACTGGTGCGCCGCGGGTTGTCGAACGCCGGACTGATAGATAATAGTCAAAGGGATGGCGTAACAATATGCTTAATATATAATCCGATCTTCGATAGAAGAACGTTAGGAGAGAGCAAGAATCAATGGCATTATGACAAACAGCGTAAGGGATGCAGATGATACGATGATCGTAGAAAATAAAGTACTTCCAGATATTAATGAATATACTGTAACGTTATAAACGTCACATCTTTATTAATTTATATTTATTAAATAATTACTTTATGTTAATTTCTTTTTTACTATTTTTTATTCAAAAAGTAGTTGGCGCTCTCTGTCTTTCTTTTCTCTCCGGTAGAATAAATATTTGCCTTCTCTCTTTGTCCGGTAGACTAAGTATTCTGTTCTATGTTGACAGAAAACCTAATTCCGTCATATATACTTCATCTAATTTACTTACCGTTGCACGTCATCCGCGTCATAGCCCGTGAGGTCACATCATACCAACACGAAATATTTAGGCGGTAGGTGTGTTCTTTTTTAGAATGACTTTGCCGAGTACACTGGCATTACAGCCACTAGACATATTTTATTATATACGCGTAGAAATAATATTTAAAAAATTTCTATTGATGTTAACTTAAAGAAATACACAGTAATATGTTTCATTTAATTTGTATAAATGCATTATAAAGCGTTTTTATCAAGAACATTTGTTCGGAAAATACTGGTAACTGTAATCGAACGAAGGTGATATTTTGGCATAAATTGGTAACATTTATTTGACAGTTACGGTGTTGACACTTTTTGTACTTTATTATTTTGAATTTAAAGTGAATACCTCTTGTTTTATATTTTTACCTATTTAATAAAATCTGTTCTTTTTAGAACAAAATTAATGTATTTTATTTCAAAAATGTCACGTAAGAATTTAAATAGATGATAGCTTATTTGATATTTATGAGCAATAATTATGTGACTTATTTGATTTAAAATGGACTCAGGATTTTTTTATACTTTGGTAACTATGTCAACTTCGATATCTGTCAATGATAATGACGTGCAACGGTAAGTAAGTTAGATGGACTGTAGGAACATCCTATGAGATCTGTGAAACTTCAGTTTAGTCTCCCTACTTTCTGTCAATCAACTTTTCTAACGTAGTGGGAATATAGTTTTTTTGCCTGTTTTTAAAATTTATAAAAGAAGGCAAAAATTATTATAAGCTTCATTTTATGGTCTGCAACATTCTCTTGGGTTTATTGGCTGAATTAATTAACCATATTCACGGTTTATTGACCATATTCCAGACTTTATTGGCCACATAGGATGAAAATTTATGGACCATTGGAGGACCTAACCACTTAATTGGGAGTCACTCACATGGTATAACTGCAATTTGTTTTATTTGCTATCAGCTGGGGGTTCCGGTTGTGATGGGTAGCTCTTTCGGGGCAACAGACTCAGTAAAACACAGGTTTGAAATAAAAATAAATCTATTAAGTATATATATACAATAAATAAAAACTAAAAAAAGGAATTCTACGTTGTATACTTATAAAACAAAAATAAAATGAATTCTATGTTTCCGTCTGGGTCCCGCGATGAATGAATTCCCCGGCAAACGTCTATAAAAGAAAAGAAATTAATTAGTACTACTAATATACTCGCTTTCGCTTCAATTCAGCGAAAGCTCCGAATATGCTCGCAAACAAAATATTTAGCTGTGCAGACCCACGGCAATGTTCAATACACAATGCTGACGGGTTCCGCTTGGCTAAGGACAGAGTATGATCCTCAATACGGAAATCTCTGTCCCGGTTGGTTCTGTGCAGATCCACGGTAATGCTCAATACGCAATACCGATGGGTTCCGCTTGGTTAGGGACAGAGTATGATCCTCAATACGGAACTATCTCTGTCCAGAATGGCTCGCTGGTTCACTACACCGGCGAGTCAGGGAGCCTAGAGCGCTAGCTACAAGACTGTCTAATTCCGCTATTCACACGCCTTAAATAGCCGTTTGAATCCCACTACGCCTTCACGTTGTAGAAGTGGATGCGCAAATATTGACACTCCCACGGTTCGAACTGTTAAACGATCATAGCATCGTTACACGGTTTGATTCCTAGTTTAAGACAAGACGAACTCACACTTGAGATGCGAAGCATAGACGATAAGCTCCCATGGTTGATTGAGGTATTATTTTTATAATAGTATTTCAATTCTCTTTGGTAGTCTTAACGTTACAATATACACGAAGAGGGCACCAGAATGTGGTTGGAATTTAATACCATAAAAACAAAAGCATTAGTTTTCAGCCGCGACTCAGAAGCCCATCACAGTCAGAGTGTGATAACTAAATGTGATAAATAAAACTATGGCCTCTGATTGGAAAATATTGATGGATTTCTTGAAATCTACCATTCATGGTCACTGCAGTAAACAAACCCGACGTACTAACTACATTGAGGCCTTGCTGATTATCTTCCTCTGTATATATGTGTAGAACAGCAATATTAGCCCAGGGAAATAAGCATTTTTTCATGACACTCGTCCGGCCAGTCAAACGACAGTTGTTTTGAGTAGTATGGACCTCTGTAACAAAAACCTGCAGTCGATTTTTTGGACTTAATTAGTTATTAACAAATTAAGGTCAAAAAAAACGGAAAATTTTTGCTTTTTTCGTCCATCAGCAAAAAGTGAAGCATTTTAAACAAATTTTAGAAGAAAAGAAACTTATAAGTCATATAAAAACCTTCAAAATGCCGTTTTTTAAATGTTTCTATCCTTATTTGTTGCTTGGAAAGTTGCAAAATAAGTCAAAAATTTCGGTTTTTTATAAATGTTAATAACTTTTTTGAAAATAAAGCTATAACATTTATATTTCATGGAATGCTGTGCCTTATAGTGCTTAAAATATGGTCAAAATTTCAATTAGATTTATTAATTGTTATAAACAAAGCTGCTATGAATAAAATAAAAAAAGAGGCTAACATTGTCCCAAACTATTTTAGGACAATTTTTTTTTTAATTTGTGAAAAAATTTAGGCTTTTTATATATATAAAAAACAATATTCTTACAGGTAATGGTTTAAAAGTTATTCTAATTGTTTATAAGCAAAAAATCGACATGTTTTTGCAATATTTAAAATTAATTTTCTTAATTTTTTTTAATGTTAATAATAGAACAGGTCTTCTTCTTCCAGAAACTATCATTACAATTACTAAAACTATATAATTTTCTGACTTATATTGTTGCAAAAAAATTAATTTGGGATAAACAAATAAAATAACTTTTAAACTATTTGACCGATCACTTTGAAATTTTAACAATATTTTAAGCACTCCAAGACACAGCATTTCTTGAAATATGAATGTTATAAGTTTATTTTCAAAAAAACCGAAATTTTTGACCTATTTTGCAATTTCCTAAGCAACAAATAAGGATAGAAACATTTAGAAAACGCCATTTTGAAGGTTTTTATATGACTCAAAAGTTTCTTCTCCTGTAAAATTTGTTTAAAATGCTTCACTTTTTGTCGATAGACGAAAAAAGCAAAAATTTTCCGTTTTTTGACCTTAATTTGTTAATAACTAATTAAGTCCAAAAAATCGACTGCAGGAAACATATAGATTTTTATTACAGAGGTCCATACTACTCAAAACAACTGTCGTTTGCCTGGCCGGACGAATGTCAAAAACAGGGTACTTTTTTTGCTTATTTCCCTGGCCTATATATCATAGCCAAGGCTCTGGACATAATAAAAACAATACCAAACTTTACATAGTAAAACATTTGCGGGGAGATACTGGGTTCTCGGGATAAAGCCTATTCAGAGTTTGCCGTACCCTCGATATAAATAGTGGTCTATTTCCGATATATCTCGAAAGTTAAACATTTGCTGAACTGGCATTAAAGAAAGGGGAAGGTTTTGCATGTAATCAAAGACTTTCTCCAACGTTATTTGTTTTCTTACAGGCCTCTTTGGTTTCTTAGTACTTATAAAATTTAGATGCTCGTCTTTTATAAGCAAAAAGATGCTGCTCTGTTTCATTAAGAGCTCTTGACTTTATTTTTGCATTTAAATCTTCACAGGTAGAGCAAACGAGAATTTGGATAGCGAGCTCCAAAAGACGTAAGAAATTAGTAACAATTTAAAACGTAAAAGTAAAAGTAAAGTAAAAAAACGTAAAGTAAACAATTTAATTTTACAGAAAACCTATAAAAAAAGATTCAATCCTATAATATAGTAAAAATACGAAACAATAATAAAAAATGATTCCATATTAAAACAGCACAAACGATATAAGTATTTTTTATTGGCAATAAATGTAGCAATGGAGTATATGGCCATAACCCAAAACAGTCACGTATTTATTTACAAAATTAATGTATTATGTTAATGTGAAGGTGTAAATTTAAAAAATTAATAATCTAAAGCAGAAATAGATCGACTTTCACTACTTTGGATGTTGTTGACCGCTTGACCTGAAAAATATACTGGGGTATGTCAAGGCTACAATCAAATGGGTATGTCAACATTGCAGTTTAATTCGCCGGCCTTGCTTTTAACCTCCGGTAACACGTAACACGTTGCATTTAGTGACGTTATAATGGCTTTTACATTCACAATAAATCATCTTAAAATAAAAAGCGATAAGAGTGAAGTGAGTCACAAGTGATTGTAGTCATAGATAGATTTCCATGCTCGTTCGGTGAAAGTAATTGAGCCACCCACAGAAGACTAAACGTAAACGATTGGTTTTTATTCTGTGCCTAAGCTGTTTATAATACAGTGTTGCACGATTTTTTAGTAAATGGTGAATTAATCCTGATTTATAATTATTGTATTATCAAAATGTCCTTTCTGACAAATTTCTAATTTATTGGATAAATGTAATTTTGATACTATAATAATCGTACAATTTATTCAATAAGAATATTAAATTAACTGCACTTCAAAAATGTAACCACCAGTAGCGCACCTAGAATTTGCTTCTGGCGGGGGTTTTGGTTGGTCACCAATTTTTTTTTATGATGTTACCTCCATTTTGAGTCCTTAAAATGTGTAAGTAACAGTGTCGGAATAGGGTCCTGGGGGGGGGGGGTTTAACCCCCCAAACCCCCCACTGTGCGCCACTGGTAACCACTATAATTAGATGACATTGGTAAATCAATCATCAATAATTCCTCTTCTTACAATAAATTAGGCTAAATCATTTCCGTCACAAGAAAAGGTAAATATGATGTTTATATAGGATTAGCCACAATTGATAGTAATGAAAATTATGTTTTATAACTGTTGTTTGAACAGCAAACAATGTTATCAAATGTAATTGTGGCTTAATATAATATAAACATAATATTTAACAGAGATACACATTTCACAATATGGGACGTCAAAAAACCACTATATTCCTACTAATATAAATACATCATCTCAAATAGGTACTTATCTACTTGATGTAAAAGCTAAATAAAGATATATTAAACCAAGCTTAATATAATATCAAGTAGCAACAAGTACAGGACGGTCAAGAGAAATATTAAATAATTACATTTACATTAAATAACAACGCATCCGAAGATTTATTAAGAACACATTACACAAACCTTTGCATGTTATACATTAATTTATGAAAATATTGTTACTTTGGCAATACTGCAACACCAACTGTAAGTTGCCTATATCTGGCGCAAGTGGTCTAGTTTAAATAACTCATGAGTTTAAATATTGTAAACGTTTACCAATTTTAAGTTTTAAATATTTATTTCAACAAAAAAAAAAAACATAATAATTAAACAATAACAAAACAACGATTAACTTTACGTTAATAATAATTGATGGTAGATTTGACCATCATTTTTGAACAAAAAAGTACAATCATATGAAAAATGTCAACAAATGTCAAAGTCTCTACTGTCTGTGGAATGGAATTGTTTTCACAGTACATACCACAAATAGTAGTGTAAGTGAAATAAGACATGCGGGGAGAGTGAATTGCATCGGTCCAGCCGTTCAGAATGGCGACGGCTCTACTAGTCACGTTTGGTGGAGATATGACAGCAAGAGGCGTATGACGTTGATGTAAGTACTGTTGCCATGGTTTCACTAGTTTTGCAGATTTGCCCAAATGCAAATTATACTAAAATCACAACTTAACCCCTTAACGTACGTGCCCGTCTCAGACACGGGCGCGCCTTACTGGTAATTTTGTACGCGCTCGTCTGGGACACGGGCGCCGGTTAAATTTTATCCATAAAATTTTTCAAGCCTTGCAAAGCGGATATTTGTATAAAGAGACATATGTAAGCATATATCTAAATTATTTTTCTTAAAATAGATGACTCAGTCAGTATTGAGTTACTTTAAAATATATTTATTATCTCATAACTTGCAATTTGCAATCATCATCATTTATAACCGATATTATTGTCGAACTTTTGTTTTGATACAAGCCTTCTGTCTTGCCGGTGTAAAGTCGTCTGAAGTCGATATTTATTGTTTTTTGCATTTGAACTAATTTGTGCCTTATTTTCAACATATTATTATATTGTTTGGTAAGTAAATTTTGCATATAATATTCGGTAGGTTAGAGTAATGTGTATATTTTTTGTTTTACTAAATTTCATTATAATTCATCTAAAATACAATATTGTGTGTGTGTGTGTGTGTGTGTGTGTGTGTGTGTGTGTGTGTGTGTGTGTGTGTGTGTGTGTGTGTGTGTGTGTCAATAAAATATATTTGTATTGTTCATATAAATCATACTACTATTTACCTATTCAAAGTATTTCGTCTGAACAAAATTTTTAAATTTCAACGGATTTGCATACCCCCCCCCCCCCCACGAGAAAAGTAAAGGTTTTACGCCACTGAAAATATTTTTTTTATTCAATTATAACCAAAACAAAACATTTTTACTAAAAAAAAAATTCGATCATTTTTTGACCATAACTTCAAAATTAATGTGTACGTTAAGGGGTTAAATTTGCAATAACTTATTTCTAAGAATTTTGAGTATCAACCGAAACAAAAATGGGTTGGTGGCAACATTGTAATCCACGCCTCTGCCTCTCTGCCCATAGTACATAAAAAGAAACTCTGTGCCTGCACCATGGTACAATTAACGAATGAAATGAACACATGAATTTTGTCTCGTTATAGATTTATATCGTTGATTGAATTCAGTCAACGATTTATATATAAAAATGCGTAAGTCTATACTATATTCTTGTACAGAGAGAATATATTTTTGGCAAGTTTTTATTTCATGTTTTATGACTATATTTATTTTCGATTAAAAGCATACTTTTTGAATTTTGCTACCTAAAATTCAGAGCATATTTTTTTAATTTGCCGCCTAAAGTTCAGAACCTACATTTTAAATTTGTTGCCAAATGAAATTAGTTTCGGCCCGTCTGCATTTGGCGCTAGGAACTCTCGCAAATCTTTCTATGGGACTTACATTACTAGAGGGCTATATGTACTTTGATTTTGATTGCTTTTCGTTTGAAGGTTTCAGGAATTGATGTAAACAGTCTGTTTTGTTAGGTTTTTTTGAGGAAAATTAATATAATGAGCAGCGAAAAAAGTTGGAACAGGCCGTGGACAACTCAAGAGATTATTGATAACTCCGAAAATTGGTCATTAGCAGGAGATGTAGCTTTACTAAATACTCTGAAACATTTCGCAAATGTAAGTAGATAAAAACATTTTTTTTAAATACATAACAAATGTACATTCCAATGTTATCTTTAAATACACATGCAAAAATAATAATTAATTGGTGTAGGAGAGATGTCAATATGTTCTTTTGGATTTAATTCAATTAGTTGCTTTCCTGAATCTGAGTTTCAGGATAGTATTAAAGCAAAAAGACAGAAAGAGTCTGTGTTATTTGGTATTTTCAAAACGGCCACTTATTGCTTTCATTTAAGCAATAATTTCGAGTTTCAACCCATAAAATAACTTTTACTTTTTAGAACCTACTCACAAAAACTGATGAGTTGAATGACAACATAAATAATTTACTAAATAATCTAGATGAAGTAGGCCTAAAGTTAGACATATCCCAAAATGAATTCCAAAGCTTAAAAAATACTCAATTTATAGAAAGTAGAGTTTATGATGATGACGAAGCATTAGACAGCAAAGGAAATGAAGATAAGGTAAGCAATGGATTTAAGAAGTAGATTTGTATGAATAAAATAAGTTTCACAGCTCTTTTTATATCATTATAATTATTGATATCACACACATCAAATACTAGAATCCATAGGATATTAAAGGGGACTAATTAAAGATGGTCATGTGTCTTGCTGATTTTTTTCAGTGAAAACAACTTCTTTTTCAAATTTTATAACTTTTCAAATGTATACATATTTGAATTTCTACATTTTTCTGTTAGTTCATATAGCTTTTTCTATTTCTTTTAAATTACTTTTCTAAATCTGATTCTGCAAATTTTTGTCTTATAATATAGTGTTATCATGTTAAATTCAAATACATAAACAACTGGTTCTAGAAGACTATCTTGTTTCTAGTTATCAATTAGTAGTTCCCAAAAAGAAGAAGAAAAACCACTTGATGTTAGCCTAACAGCTGAGCTGCAGCTGCTAGATAAATACTATGAAACTGTGGAAATCTACATAAGTGATAGTGAAGATGAATCAGAAAAAAGGTAAGGGGATTTATATTTTTTTAAGTCTTTTCGTATATGTAATATTCTTGCAATACTGTTTTTTACATATTTTTTTATATGAGTGAACAAAAAGATCTGAAAATCTATTAAGATGTATGCAAGATATAGATATAAGAGTAAAAAAGCAAATACAGTAGAGTGTTGATTATCCGAACTTCGATCAACAGAATGACCAGCAAAAGACTAGCATAAGTAACTTAATGTCCCAGCTTGATTCCTCTGATGGACCTCCAAGTCCTATAAAAAGATGAAACTTATCTCAAACACTAATTTAGATGATGCTGCATTAAGTGGATTACTCAAAAAATATTCCGGGAATAACCTGTTCCTGTCCTGATTCTGAGTAAAAAATATGTTCAATTTAACGGAAAACACAAAGAGCTATCAAATTTACAAGCATAGGTTGGTTAAAACGATTCAAGTCAAGACGTGGCATTCATGAGCTTCAGATAGAAGGATAAATACTGTGATGATTCATCAACAGCAGATTAATTCTAAATTACATTATGGGAGTTACTGAAGGAAAAAATTACGCCCTTCAAAACGTTTTCAATGCTGACAAAACTGGGGTAAATTGGAAAGCTTTTCCACAAAAGACTCTTGCGTCACATTGCGTTGTGAATTAGCAGCACCTGATCCTAAAATAAGTAAGGATCATATTAGTCTTAGATTGTGCTAATGCGACTGGCAGCCACTGATTGTCTATGCTTGTCATTGGTAAAAGCAAGAATCCACATTGTTTTAAACACATTGATATGTCTAAGATGCCTATTGTTTATACTTTGCAAAAGTGTGCTTACATCGATAGTACATTAATTAAAAAATGGCAAAAGACAGAAAACATTATTGCTTCTTGATAAAGCCTCAACTCATCAATGTTGGAATGAAAAGGACCTGTCCTTAAAAAGCTATGTGACCTAGCCACTCGTAAATGGGTAGATTTGCTTCAGCAGACGAGAACTGAAGTTTTTCTTAAGCGTTAGTAAGTAATTAACGATAGGTGATATTTTCGTCAATATCGCCAAGACTGCACCTTTTTGTTTAATTCCAATTTGTCATTAAAGGTATAAATACATATGTAGATATCTAAATATGACTTTCATTCACCCGTGGATTAATATGTACGTCTAGATGAATACAGATCAATTATCCAAAAAAACTGTTTTTCCGAACACCCATGTCTCCCAATTAGTTCGGATAATCGACGCTCTACTGTATTCATATGATTATTGATTATGCGAAAGTTAACCAAGATGTTGCACTGTGTGACTGAATTGGCTGAGAAGCAAGGGAGACCTCAAAAGGGATTGGTAGGTGACACAAAATCAGTGGTCAGCAAACAGTGGATGATATTGGTGCAGGACACAGAAAGATGGAAGCAGTTGGGAAATAAATACATTCAAGAATGGATTGTCAAAAGAGAGGGAGAGAGATGCTTGAGCAAGGAAGAAGTGAATGAGAATAAATTGATCTATAATATCACAATAGAATAATTTTTCCTATAGGTTGTTTCACCAATGGAATTGATTTTATTGACAATTTTTTTAGCTTTGTTTTAAAACCAAAAGATGTATATGAACATAGACCTCTACCGCCCCTCATTGGTTCTGAACAGTGGTACAAAAATTGGTATTTAGAAGAGGATGATAGTGATGTTGATTCTCAAAAATCTGAAGAAATTTATAGTGAATCTGATAGTGATGATAACCTACCTAAAGATTTGGTAAAAAGTAAATATTAGCACTAGTTTCTTTGTTTGTTAATATGTTTTGTTTTAGATAATGTCTGAAAGTAGTTCGGAACTAGATTTTTCACCTCAAAATAATGAACATAGACCAGTAGCTAATTCTACCATGAAGGATACTAAAAAGAAACCAGAGTCTATTAGTTCTAGTGATGGAAGTGAAGGTCAATTATACTCTGAATCATCTAAAGTAAGCAAAGTTTTATTTTCTACAATATTAAAAGAATCAAAATTTTAATAAAAATGCCTTTAAGAAATAATTATTTACACAAAATATGCCCTTTTACTCTTCTTCGTTTTTATACTAAGATATAAATCCATAATATTATGTTATACCACCACAGGTTCCTCAATCGAATAAAGCTTTTGCTGAACAACTGGCTGCTAAGTTGGACAATGTGATCAGTAGGGAAGAAAATATTCCAGAAAATATCAACTCCAAGCTAATACAGCCTAGTAAAACTAATACTTTCTCAGGTAAGGGAAATTCTTAGTCAGTTTGTTTTCATTAGAGTTGTTTTTGTGGTCACTCCAAAAATGATAAGTGTAACACTAGAGTAGGCTGTTGTTTCCAGTCGAGATCTTCTTTCTCTTTTTGCTTTTCAAGGTCATTATTTAAAGTTATTAAAGTAAAGTTGTTATTGACACCTCTATACTTTTACAATTTTCAGCTGGTCTGTTTTCTGATGAACCTCCACCTCTAAGTTACCCTGAAGATACTGTGAAAGGAATCTTCTCTACAAAAAGAAACCTATTCGATGATGGGGAAGATGATGAAGACTCCCTATTTTGGGACAATACCAATAAAGTGCCAGCTGCTTTAAGTAAAGATGATAGTGTAAGTGCTACGAAGGAAGCTAAGTCTGTTAAGCCTGAGGATCTGACCAAAACTTCTCAGGTACTTATTTTTATTTAACCAAATACTTTTATTACAACATTCAGAGTGACAAACTGTACTAATTTGACAATATTTTTATATATGTAAGGCGATTACTAGGTACTAAGAAGCAAAATAGATATTTGGATCATTTTAATTGACATAAATTTGTCAATTTCTGTTTCTGTTCGGGTAGTGACTCCTATTCCCAATAACCACCTTAAAATATGGCTGGTAATGTATATCAATAATACAAAAAAGGAAAAAAATGTACTTCCAAAGACAGTTTAACATTTTAAGCCCCAAACATTTATGCGCTCCTTTCATATCAAACCAAACATACTATTTTAAAATTCTTCAAATTTAGATCTCCAAAGGACTTTTCGACAGCGAGGAAAGCGAAGATGATGATATTTTTACAGTAAAAAAAGAAGAGACGAAAAATACCTTCCTACAACCACCAAAGACGATTGTACCTTTAATTGATGATGAACCTCCATCCTTAGATAGTGAGAATAAAGTGGAACAGCCTGTTAAAAAGGTATATATTTTTGTATATGTTGTTTTATTTTTGTAAATATTGATAAGAAGCCTTATTTGATCACTAGGTGTTTTTTTTGCTTCTAGAAACCTGTGGGGGGTGTTTCGATACTAGGAAACCAAAACATTGGCGAGATTTTGAAGAAAAAGCAAGAAATCAGCAAACAAAATCCGGAAAACGACTCCCCTAAGAATATCGTAGCGGCTAGTCCAAAACAGAACACTCCTCAAAAACAATTTAATCTATTTGATGACACAGACAATTTATTTTCTAATGCTGGTGTCAAATCAAAACAAAAACAGCACAGTCTCTTCGACGACGACGACGATGATATTGAAGAAGGCAGCAATAATAAAGATATTAAGAACATTTCCAACGTTGCTAAAGCTGAGGTATTGTCACAGAAGTCGAAACAGATCAAAGGTCTTTTTGATGAAAGTGAGGAAGATTCAGAAGACGATATTTTTGGTACAAACAAAAAGACTACAAGTATTAAAACCAATCAGAACAAAAAGTATGATCTTTTTAGCGATATTGATGATCTATTTGATAAGGATAACAGCATTGAATCAAATAAAAACGCAATCTTCAGCGATAGTGAAGGAAAGAAAAAAGCAGCAGAAGATTTAGGTAAAGTTCAAGTTAAAAAAGAAAATAATTTGGACACAAGTATTCCAGACAAAGTAGAAGTTTCCAAAACAGAGGAAGACAATACTAGTTCCAAAAAATACTCAAACCAATCCAGTATTATTAAAAAAGAAGATGTTAAGGACGAACTTTTAGGCAAAAACAACAAAGAGAACAGCAAATCGAAGAAAATCAGCTTGTTCGATGACGACGACGAAGAAGAAGACGATCTATTCTCTAACGTCACTAAAAAGATTAACTTCAAGTTATTCGAAGAGCCGGAAAGCACCAACGATTTGTTCAGCATTAAAACTGAAGCGGAACAGAAATCGGTCAAAACGGCTCACGTAGAGAAAACCGATATGTTCGTAAAGAATAAAACTCAACTCGAAGATAATTCTAAAGGTGTAAGCGATACTCAAAGTGCTCAAGGTGCTGTGCAACAGGTGCCTTTAGTATCTGAATGTGTTACTTCAAAAGATCTTCCTGAAGTTGCTACTAAAAACGCTGAAAAAGTAACTGATAGTGTTGATGAATATTTACAACCAAGCAGTGACTTTAAACCAAAGAGTGGATCATTGTTTGATGACGATTTGTTCCCTAAAGAAGTAATAGTTGATGATGATAACGATTTATTTAAAGGTAAGTTCAAAATTTTTACCTATTCTAATGCTATAATAATTTTTTTCTGTCATTATTTATCTTACTAGCGGACCAACTCGACATCGAGTTTTTTAAATGAAATTTTTATTTTGCGAGAAAAATATACAATATATACAATGACCGGAAGTAAAAATATTTTTATCAATAACTCAAAAACTATAAAGGATAATTTCGTGAACTTACATTTTTGAACTCTACGTTGAATTCTCTATTGATTTGACTAATAAAAACGAAAAAGGAAGTCGACCTCAAAACCGGAATGCAATTTTTAGTTCATCAAATGTCGACATGGATATCATTTAGCAGTTAATTTTGCATGCTGATCACGAATCCGGTGGCAGATTTGCTCTATCTTGACGTTTTATGCGCGTTTCGGGTCACTTCCGGTGTCGGATCGCAACCGGAAGTACATATTTAGATTCGTCTCGACGAGACCTTTCGATCCATATATACATTGTGGGGTCTAAAACTTAAAGTAAATTTTAACTTTCGGTCATCTCAAAACCGGAAGTGAATTTTTGTACCAAAAGTATATCTTGACAATCTCATACGTAATACTAATAATATTCCGAAAAAATATTTTAATTATCTAATATGGTTTTTGAGTAAAGTGGTGGACAAGAAAAGGGCTTAGCGTTTTAGTATATAAGATTATAGTTCAATTTAGCGTTATTCACGCTGAATTGAGAGCCTATAACTTGACTTTATAATTTTTTATGTCTTGGATTTAAATATGTTCCAGAAGTTGGTACAAAAAATGCTACAACAGTCACTGATAAAGTTGGTGAATACTTAGATCCGGTTATTGACTTTAAACCAAAGAGTGGATCATCGTTTGATGACGATTTGTTCCCGAAAGAAGTAATAGTTGATGATGATACCGATTTATTTAAAGGTAAGTTTTACCTATTCGTAGCAATATTATAATCTGCTTTTTCCGTCTTTCCGTAAAGACAACCCCAGCGTTACCTATCCACAAAAGCTAGTACTAATTTTAATAATATATAGTATATGTCATATGTCATTGGTTTATTATAAAGTATCAGAGGATGCTATGGATAAAAATAGATTTAGTTAAAAGTGTCGATAGCAATTAAAGTAAACTGTAAACCCAAGCTTAATCAAGCCATTCAGAGCGATGCTGGGAATATTTATATTCCACTATGCATCAACAATTTACCCGTATAAATTACCATCATTCTTGTACTCATTGCGTCGAGTAAGGACGATAAATATATGAAGACGGTTGCGTTTTGATTTAATTCGAATCTCATACCACTCCCTAACACGTTTTTCTGGGTATACCCGTCCTCAGAGAGAGTTTGTAAGAAGACTCAAACTAAATCAAAACGCACCGACTACTCTGGCAATTATAGGAAAAATAATTACCAGAGTATGCTACTAGAGACCTCTAGTGAGGAAAGATGGTGCTTATATTTTCATAATATACTGAACAGTTCCATTGTTGTAAAGTTTTGTACAAAAGGGACAATATTTTATTGAAATATGTTCACACGGACACCTTGTAAATAATCTGGGATTATTTCTTTAATTTATAGGAAAACAACCGACAAAACCTGCCGTTGCCGAAAAACCTCGACCAACATCTACTACTACCAAGATATCAGACGTAGAGACACTTCCTACCTCTACAGCTACTTCAGCAGCAACTGCTTCAGTTCCTCCAGTCGTCAGTCTGTTTGATTCTACTCCACCACCAGACGAGGATGACTGGGACACCAAATCGGACACGTTTTCTGACACGGAAGACTTTCTTTCATATAGACCAGAGGAAAACAGCAGTACTAGAGCGATTTTGTTTGACAATGAGCCTCCTTCTTTGTATGCCGATGAATCTGGTGAGGTAGTAGAAGAAAACGAAAATGCAAGGTAAACCTTCAATTATTATTGTATTAGAGCCAAAATTGGTGCGCAAATATGAGATAGTTTTATTCAGTGTGTGTTGTATACTATATTTTTTCTAAGACTATATTATTTACACGTAGAAGTTTTTATTTATGCTTTTAAATGTGTTAAAAGAAAAATTATATGTAATTTAATATTCCCCTTGAATTTTTAGTATACTAAATGCATATGTGATTTATATGTGTGTCTCTACACACTAAAATTTGTCCAATAGGGTCCACTGTCACAAATTTTCTTGTTAATTTAATCAAAAATTGGCAATGGTGTGACTTCAATGGTAAAATGTTATCATATTTTAATTTTTTGGATGCTTCTCGGTTGAATTAAACTATAGTAAAACAAAATTGACACTGCAGTTAAGTACCACAAGTATAGCGATGGACTCATGTTTTAATGGTTTTTTATGGTCCAGTAAAGTTGGATGTTTACCCTTTAGAAAAAAATATTTTTGTTAGAATATCGATAAAAGGGGAAAATTTAATGATGTAATAAACAAATTAGTGGATTATTGCAGAATCTGTTTAATCTCTTAAAAATAATTGATAAAAACATTAGGTATTTAAAGAGAAACAGAAATAGTGCCCTTGTTGAAAAAGAAGAAATCATTTTCATATTATACAGATAAAACATGGTTAAATGAAGGATATACAACAAACACTTTTTTAACTGTCGGCTATTTTGACAGCTGTCAAGTGATTTATGTTACGTTGGGTTGGGCATTTCAGCATACATAGGTTTGACTTCTGAACAAAGCTTCCAAATTGTACAAATTCATTTTGAAAATTGTGGTTCTGTTCGAAATACGTACCGGGCACTACGTCCATTTTATGTTCACCATAATAGTTCATCATGTAGCATTTTAAATTTTTTTGGTATATATTGAAATCACCCCGTATGTATTAAAACACCGAAGAATATTTTCAATGTATTTCTGTTTCCTATCGTATTTGCTAAAACACCGAAAAAGTATTTTCAATCTTTTTTGCGTCGACGAGTTGATAATAAACACATTTTAGAGTTCAAAGTTTATTTTAGAGTTTGTTTATATATCACAGATGTGTATTTCCTTGGTATTTTCTTTGATCTTTAAGCCGTTTAAATATTACGCCTGAAATAAATATCCACTTAGATCGATGAGAAAGTTTTGCGGGGAAGAGAATTACATCACTCTCGCTGAGGCTGCTGTCAGGGTCAGTTGGCTTCAGTGTTGGTCCAAATTTTTCTTCAAATTTGTAATGTTTTGTGTTTTTTCGTCTTATGTTGTGGAAAATATGTAGTGAGCAGTTAATAGTTACAGTTTTAAGGAGGTTGGAAAGATTTGTCATTGAGAGCAGAAGGCGGTGTGTGTAGTTTGAAGAAGCCGGCAAATTTGTTGAAAAAAGTGAATTATACTCAATGAAATGTGTCAGTTCTGAAAGAGTAATCACTGTTTTTTATTTTTATACCGTCTCTCATCTGAGATATTTGTAAAACGGCGTTTACAACAACTTTGAAGGATAACCACATGTGTTCCAGTTTTTTAAGAAGCCGAGTCTAAAATTTGCGTCCCAGTGAACAGTTTCCATCCTCATTTTGTCTGTCTAAACAGTCTAAAGTCATTCTAGGCTAATTCGCAGAGTGAGATGCAGTTTTTTGCGTGGCAGTAAATCTCCAGTGAAGTCCAGTTCCAACCTCAGAAATTTAAAGTAAAAATAACATATTTTTAATATAGTAAGTGCCTTTCTCTGATATTTTGTATTTATTTTTGTACCTATTTATATAGTATTTTTCTTGTATTATCTATATTTGTAACTGTTTGTGGTGAGACAACAATAAATATGAAATTTTTTTTTCCTAAGCCATTTAGTTTATTTATTTTAAAAAAGTTTCTAACCTCTTTTGCGTTTTTAGGAAGGAAGAACCTTTTCTTTCATCCAGCAGGAAGATTCTTCAAAGCGGCGTCCATTTTAAATAGCTTTGAGAACCTTCTTGTGTTTTGTTTGTCCAGAAGACTTATGTAAGTACCCCTTTGTTTCATTTTTGTAGTTACCCCAATTCAACCCTCTTGTCATTCACTTATCCACGACCCAGTTCTCCAAATAAACCCTGAGTGGCCGTTCGCCAAAGTTTCGGCTTATTTTGCTTGCCCTATCTCTAGCCACGTAATTTTTGTCCCCAATTTTCAACCCCCATAATAATACTCTATTTGCTAAACAAAATAATTGTTACAATCAGAGCAAGTAATTCGATTAACCATGGAACATTTTTACACCACGTTTACTCTAATTAATAATATGCATCCACATACACGTCGTAAAGTGCGTATAGAAGAACTTGTTGCTGTTGTCACAGCAATAAATCAATGTTGTCATGCCGTAAATCAATTAAACCGGTTTAATTTTTCTATGCACACTAAATAAAATTTCACTGCACAGAACTGGTTCCGTTTAAAACATGGCTGATTCCGTCTGCGCGAACGAGGTAGGCGTACTTATCTTGACAACCATAGTGGGCATTCTGATTGTTTTATTATTCTATGCTGTTGTAGAGCGTAGCATACAGGAAGGCGTGAATCAGTCTATCTGTCATCGTGCACAGCAGTTGAATGCGTGTTTATCCACTTTATGGAAGATTTTGCGAAAAGATCTTTCTTTGCGTGCTTACAAAATCCAAATCATGCAAGAATTGAAGGTACGAATCTGAAGATGACATAGATGACTCAGATTAGATTATATAATGTTAGTTTTTATTTGAACATATTTTTTATATTTTAAAAAATTATTATAATTATTACATTAAATCTCATTTTACAATAGGAATTAAATTTAATCCTTGAATCAGTCGTTTGTTAATTTAGACGGGCAAATGGTTTTTGCCAAACGAAATAAATGTTCATATATATTTACCAAACAAGGAAATGTTCGTCTATAAAATAAGAAAATTATTTTTATTACAATCAATTCGTTCTAAAGTCTTTATTATTTTTTTAATAATAGCCGCACGCCTATGACTCGTCGCTTTCCTTGCCCCGCAGACCCGCAAAAAATTAATATTTCATAGGCGCGCTTAAAAATTTTTGATAGCGACAACGTCTCTATATGTCATTAAAAGCAACCATTTTATCAGTTTTTTGACCAAAACCATTTATATACATTGATTTCAGGGTAGAATCAAATGTTTCATTATCAAATCAGAAAACACCATCATTGCAACGACTGCCTTCAGATCTACTATTTGGCGATCAGGAACCAAAAGGTACTTGATTTGTTGTTTAAAAGTCGCTTTAATTTTAATTTAATAGTAAAAAGAAAAAGTTTGAATCTTTAAATATGGTGCGTTTATTTTTTTAATAAAATTTCAATCAAAATCCAACCGTTTGAAAAAGTTTTCGATATTTTTATTAATATGTTTTCGCTTTAATTTCTTCTTATTATTTTAACGAAACCTTTAGTATTTTTGTATAAAAAATTATCCCTGTATACTTCCTTTGTATATAGAACACCCTGTAGACAATTGTTATTTTGTTGCTAAACTCATTTATTTAACCCTGTAAGCTCTATTTCCTTTATCTATAATTGAAAACACATTTTTAAATGTATCAAACGATTTTCGATAAGATATAATTGATAAGAACTAAATTAAAAGATTAAGCGCGCTAGAAGTTTATCGCGGAAGCTTTGTTTTGACGTGTATATTTGTAATTGTAGCCACGAGAGATGAAATGAACAATTTAAACAAAAATACATCTAGTACTGAAGGGATGGAACGTGAAGTTGCAGTCAAAATAGAAAAGTTAGTGGATATAAATAAATCTCCAGTTGAGACAAGTCCGAGAAGAATTGCTAGTATTACGGAGATGCTGAAAAATCAAGGGCAGAAAGATACTACAGAGCAGAAAGGTAAATTTGCACGTTCTACTTGTATTTTAGCTCTATTGTTCTTCTATATTTGGTCATACTTATAGTATATCTACAACGATTTCTTTTGGTATCGACGCATTACTGTGCGAATCTGACATTGTGTGATTTTTTTATTTATATTGCTACTTGCATACATTTTTCCACTTAATTTTAGTTATACCTGGAAAACTGAAGCAGAATCTTAATATAAACGTGAAAGCCTTGCTGCCAGGTCAGTCGCAGCCGAAAATTTCTAGTTTAAGAAAATCACAAAGCTTGGAGTCGCCTTCAGACGAGGATATAAGTGATTCTAGAGATGTTACAAATGCATCTGCAACGAAGACTATTAGCTATAAAGATTCACCACCCAAGGACGAGGAAAAACCTGTCAATTTCGATGAACCTGATAACGTGAATATTCTGGAAAGTATTACTAAGGTAATATGTTTTTTTTTTTAATAAATTAGCAAGTGATAATTTTCTAATGTCTAAAATAATTTTCTTACTCATTGTTCATAATAATTTTTGTCATGCTTGACACTTTATGAGTATAAGGTATATAATTGTGTGTTAAATATTTTTTCTGCCCATAAAAATAATATTCTCTAGGTAAAAATTGGTTTTCAATCGTCGTTGTCTTTGTTATTATGCATCTTTGAGTTTTGCACCGCCGCTATCAGGATGTCAATTTCTTTTTCTCTTCCACTCTTATTCCCCATTTTGTCGCTCAGTCAGTAACCTCCTACCCTTCTTCCATCCTCACCTCTTGCTCTTCTGATAATTCCCCTGAATTTGGGACACTAAGTGGGCATAGATATATGACCTTCATCGTCACAATTAAAGCACTTTACAGTGTTACATTGATACTGGGATTGCACATGGCCCTCCATCTCACACTTCCAGCACCCCCCTTTTGCTTCTCCCTCGCACTCTCTTGCTATGTGGCCATGTGCTTGGCATCTATAGTATCGTGTCACCTTCACCATTTCCTTTACCGTGACGTATACCATCCCGATCTTTATTCTTTCTGTCACTAAAAGTCTTCTGGCTATGTCCTCATCCACCTCCACATAACAAATTCTACTTTCTCCCCTGTTTGTTCTTATTTTTCCAACTACTTCACATGCTTCCTCCCTACCAGCAAATTTCTCCACCGATTCGACGATGTCTTTTTCTGTGGTTAGGCCATCCACGTCCGCCACCATCAAACCCTTCTTTACTCTTCCACCTTTTGCCACTACTCTTGTTGCGCATCCTTGTCTTGAAGCTACTAAATTCCTGACTTGTTCCCCCATTTCCTGCCTCCATCTAAGTCCAGGATCACACCTTCTTGTCTGGTTTGTCTAACCTTGTTTATGACGACATCCTCTCTTTCTCCTAGCTCTTCCCTTAACTCTTTGACAAGTTCAGCATAGGGCTTGTCCTTCGGTTTAGGGCTTTGTGATGATTACCATCCCTTTCTTTTCTATAGCTACTATTTGCCGTTCCTTGAACGTTTTGCCGTATATCGTTGCCGTTACCTTCTTTCCTCTTGCTGCTCACTCTAGCTACTATCCCTCCTCCGCTGTTTCACCTATGTCCTTGTTTTCCCCTTCGTTCTTCTCCTTTGGCTCGTCATTTTTCTCCTCCCGACTGTCCTTTTCTTCCTCCTCCGCTAATGTCGCCAGCCTCTCTTCGCCTATATCCTCCACAGACTCTTCTACCCCTATACTTACTTTCTTTTTTATTAAATATTTTTCCATTTTTCTTGTTGGGGGTCGATTCTTCGATCCAGCGGGACAGTGCGCCCATACTCCGACAAGGCTATAATCCCCTTCGGTTCGCCCCCTCATTAGGGCGTCGCTTTTTGCGAACAGAAAAAAAACATTTGTAATCTTAAAAGTTGTATAATAATATAAAAGAAGTTGAATTGCTATATATAATAAACAAGATACAAAAAAGAATGTTGAAGATTATTTAAGTCTTTCTGTTAGAGCCTCGTCGAAATATGCAGAATGTTCAAATGGAACAACAATTTGACCTTAAACTGGGAAAAACCCCTACAGAATCTCATGTCATATTAAAGAAAGTATATGAGATGAATGTTTATGGTACACAAAGTTTTTGAACGGATTAAAAAGTTTAGGAGGTGCGTGAAACGATCAAACGCCTTAGACGACCTCAACTTCAAGAACAGACGATAAAATCTAGGAAATTAGCAAATTAATCCGCAAAAATCGTCGTCTGACTAGTCTTAGCGAAGTCAGGGGACGAACACTCGATATGTGGAAGAGCTAGTCCTGGAAGAGTAGCCAACACAATGCGCCGACACATTCTGCCTTGTCTGTGAAAGATTCTTTGCGAAATGTTGCACCACCCTCTGTTTTCTCCCGACCTGACTCCTTGTGACTTTTCTATTTCCTAAGGTAAAATCGCGACGACGCGGCGACGATTCTCGAGAAGCTGACAGAAACGGTCTTCAAGCAGAGCTTTCGACAATAGAAAATTCGTATAGACCATTGTAGGAATCGGCAAAGAGAGTAAATTGGAGGGGAAGAAATTCTGATTCTGTTTTTGTTATCAGGTTTCTTTGTTTACCATCATTAAAAAAAAGTTGTCCTAGTGTATATCTTTCTTCTCTTAATTTTTCTCGAGTCTCTTGCCCGCGTCTTATATCCTGCTGAGACCGTTAGCATCTAAATTTCTTATTCACGACCAATCTTGACACAAAGATTAAGTTCCAGCTTTTAATATCTGCAGTAAAAGGTGAAATTACTTTGTGAATGTTAGAGAAAAAAGTCTTATACTAACCGACAAGGAAAATAAAATTCCTGTAGTTGGCTGTATACCATGAATCACAAAAGTTTTATTTAAAAATCGTTTATAAAAGATATATAATTAAAAGAGCCTTTCGGGCTGCATCGCAATTAAACATTTTGGGACTTTCTAGTCCATTATCAGTTCATTTACCAGGTGTACATGAGTAAATATGTGAGTAAAAACCCTTAAAATGGTACAAAATTTGTTATTTGTTATATCTTAGTTAATAAGATGGTGTGATGTTAGAAATGGTAAAAACTTTAATCACCATCTATTTATTCCTTTTCGCCGTGTTTGGTCGTTATTTCTATTTTTCTCAGCGGCGTCACACAAACATACTTGTTACAATACTTATTTCAATATTTTCTCTAGGAAAGAGTTCGAATTCCAGTAAAGAGAAGACCTTCAACTAGAAGAGGACGACAAGAAGCGTTGCGCAAATCTGCGATAGATATACCTTTCGATAGTGTGGACGAATCGGAAAATGTGGTTTCGCAACAGGAAAAAAGTATCGGTAAGTGGCCGTTACTGTATTTTTTTATAATTTAGTTAATATAGAAATAACTCAATTCATATAGTGCACACATTTTTTCTTGAAAAATAATCTATTAAACTGAGTAACTCAGTCGAAATCATCCCTCTTATTGGCTTTAAATTATTTGTCTGGATCTCCAATAGGTAAAAGTGGATTCCTAGATCATTTCTTTGAAATCTCAAAGCCAACATCGACAGAATGAACTCAGTAGAATCATAAAAGGGAAGTAGATGGCGCTATATTGCCAGAGAGAAGTGTCAGTTTTTTTGGAATTGCAAAGCTTTTTTCAACTGGTTACTTACCAAGTAATTATTGAGAAGTTATTGATAAATAACTACTCCCATTAAACTTACAAGCAAACAGAAGAAGAGCCAGGTGTATGAAGAAAAAAAATCTTTCAACCAGGAACGTCATCCCACATAAATTGTTGTTAAATGAAAAATTTACAGATTTTGGGTCAACATTCTTTCTATTAACCAGATACAGCCTTCCGTGACTTTCATATATAAACAATATACTATTCCAGATCTCCAATAGGTAAAAGAGATTCTCTAGATTTCTAGATCATTATTTTCAATTCTAGAAGTCAACGTTGGCAGAATGAAGTTAGTAGTGTTACAAAAATTCCATAGAGGGTGTCGGTAGAATGAAGTCTAAAAGACCATAGGTGGCGGTATGCCCGCAAAACGGAGTAAGTGTCGTTAATAAAGTCAGGAGCGTCACAAAAATGCCATAGATGGTACTATGTCCGCATAATATGATCAGTAACGTCACAAAAAGCCTGTGGATGACATTTCTTTTAAGAAAATTACTGACCAATAGTTTCATTGGTGTTTTTTTAACTGCAAAGCTTTTTCCAACATTCTCTTTTAACAGTAATATAGTTTCAACTAAAATAATGATAAATGAAAAATGGTAAAAGTTATTGGATCAAACGAAAAGAGGCTAATCGTTTTAATGTATATATTTTTATACTTCTAATATTTTAATGCAGTGACTTACACGTAATTGCTTTTGTTATACTATCACCTTTTGCTTTGTTTTAGAACCGACTACGAAGTCCTTAAAGACGCCAATTATAGCTACAGATACATCATTAACAGAAAAAATTACTAAAACTCCTTCAAAGGTTACAGCTCAAGAACAGCCGGACAAATTATCCAATATTTTTGGTTCAGCAAGTTCTCCAAAAGAATTAGATGGGCTCTTAGAATCTAAAGGTTCTCCCAAAGAGGACAAAATGAATACCCAACAGAATACAAATAAAGACGATGGTTTATTTGCTTCGATAGATAAAACAGAATCCAAACAACCAAAATATATGAGTACTGATGATGATATATTCTCTTCTGGAAGTCGTTTTGAAAAGCCTGTCTTTCAAAATAAAAATATCAGCGATATCGATGACTTGTTCGGTCCAATAAACCCACCAAACGTATCTATAAAGTCGGATGTCCCGGAGAAATTCTCAAGTAATCAAAACAGCCTTTTCGATTCTCCAGAGGAGTTATCAATAACAGAAACTACTAATAAACACAGCAGTTCAAAAGAAAATACAAAACCGGTGCTCCAGAAACACAGCACCAACAGTAAACCTAGCATATTCGATTCGGATGATGATTCGGATGAAGATCTTTTCAAAAGCTCGAATAAAACCAAACCGAAAGAGGTTGCTGCAGCAAAAGAACAAATTTCCAAGATTAAAAAATCGAAGTCTTTGTTTGATGACAATTCCAGCGATGATGATTTGTTTGCGGGAACATCCAGTCGCAGGAAAGACAGTGCGGGTGAGTATTACTAGATTTGTCAAAAAAGTTCATTACAGTCTTTGCATTGGTTTAAAATGATTTACTGTTGTCGTTGTATATAGAAAATAATATTCACAATGTTTATTTAAATAATGTTTAAAATTAACAAAACCAGCAGCAAAACAAAACCCTATGACAAGCGACAAAATGATGAAGACACAGTTTGAGTATAAGAAGCAGACAATGTGTGCCCAGAAACAAGAAGAATTGGTAGAGGTCAACAGACGAAAATTCTAGAGCATCTTTTAGAAGCATTAGAAGTTGGGTGGGCTTAGAAGCATCAATAATTGATCGTAGTCAACAACTGACAGTTTGTAGGCTCTTTTGGGATCAGAAAGGTTACCAAGAGCCGGCAACATTTGCTCAGAAACATAAAGAATTGGTAGATGTCAACAGCGGAGATCAAGGAGCGTATAATGAACCACGTCGAGTTAGAAAAGGTATAAAGAACAGACGGCATGGGCTTAAAAGCTTCGGGCTTTAAGAAGAATGAATCAGCCGAGATTCTAGGCTCTCTTGAAGAAGTTAGATTCACAAAAGGTACCAAGAACAGATAATGTTGGCTCGAAAGCATGACGAAAGGGTACATTTTAAAGCGGTTCCAGTCAAAAATGGTACAACGATTAGACGGACATGGATTAGAAGCAATTCGTATCAGAAAAATGCCAAAAGAAGACAACGTAGACTCAGAAACGTGAAAAATTAATGCAAATGTAACTGCGAAGATCTTGAGCCAGTTTGGAAGTATTTTGAGTCAGAAAATATATTAATAGCAAACAATATAGGCTCAAAAGTACTAAGAATTGATACTAAGTTAACATTTGAAGTTTTTTTTATTACGCTGCCCCAAAAGAGAAAGATTTTGTATTATTCAGTGCTTAAAAGTTTCCTGAAAGGAGATCTTTTAAAAAAAGTCCTTTGTATTAGTGGTTACATAAATTGGTAAGAAATTATACAGATTTGGCGTTAGTTTAAGATGTATATATGAGCCCCTTCCCATATCAGTTGGCCCAACTATGGAATTTGCAGTTAAGTCGATTACCATAAACAAATTATACTCTGCATGTTTTTAAAGTTCCCATATTATTTATTAACATGGCATTCTTATTTATATTTATTAAAAATATTACCCTTATGGTTTTTTATTTATTTTCAACAATAAAAAAAATTTCACTAAACCCTGGCTAAGCCTTCACTTACGTCATTATACGTTGATTTTTTCATAATTACGTTAAATCCAGAGGTATTTATGGAAAAATGACATTAAAACAATAATATGGCCAGTTAATGTCAAGTTAGGCTAAGGAAAAGCCACTTTTAACATTGCAACAAAAGAAAAATAGACTGGTCAAAAATAGATGGTCAAAAGAGCATAAAGATTAGACTCAGTCGCAATGGAATTTATTACGATGAAGTGATGAGTCCAGATTTGAAGGGTGTGTTGGAGACAGTAGGAGTAGCGTCATTCGCAGGAAAAATGAAGCTTTCCATCCCGACTGTCTGAAGAGAAAAGTCAAATTTCCTGCTTCTGCTTAAATCGTTATTTATGTACCAAGTCAGTACAGAAACATTTTACCGAACGAGTCAGATATTATGAGCAGAGCGAGCTAGGCGAGTAACAGACGAGTGCGATAGAGTGTTTACTGACGTGGTGCATACAAAATTTTATATATAGTTCTACATTACATATTTTATAAATAGCCATATTTTTTGTAATCTTTTTATTGCATAACATACAAAAAATATATAGTAATGAATACAACAATTTTATTTATGTTGTGTTATATTAGATATTCAGAGAAATATGCTAGTAAAACATTTTGAATATAATTTTGGTAATACTATTTTTTCACGCCATTTTTCAAATATCTCTAATTGCCCATTTGTATTTTTCAACAGAGTTTGCTGGAAGATGTTCTGAAGTTGTCTCTAATGACTTCTTACGTATTTCAGGTGGCGTACATGTCACTTCTTCCATTTTCTCAAAAGCAGCTCTACCACAGAGTAGTGAGCATTACTATATAATTTCAAATTAGTTTTAACACTTGAAGAAATTTTAATTTTATACAAAATAAAAATTTCATATGACACTGGTGACAAATGACTTTTGTATGATGGCCGCATTCGATTTTTAATCGATAGTTATCGGTAAATTAAATTTAAGCTTTGATTTATTTTATATGAATATAATTACAAAATACTACAGAATTTCATTTTTTGACATGAGTTTTTGTACAATATTTTTAATAATTGCGATAATATAAATTTTAGTTCATTCAAATAAATAACCGATTACTGCCATCGACCACTGACATTCAATTTCAGTCAACTTTGTTAATATTTTCGGCAGTTAAAGTTCTTCTTTTAATACAATAAAGTGTTACTCTACTGCCGCTAATGAGTACAATAATGAATGACTTTAGTGACGGTTGGCGATAAAATAATTTACAGTTAACTTTTCCATTGTATAATCAAGAAGTTGTGCCAAATATAGGCAACTTTCACTTCGTTGTTGCTGTGTTGCCGGAATTACAAGATTTCATTCAGCTACAGTAAAAATTTTACTAAATAAAAAAAACTAATAGAAATCAAATATAAATATCGTTAAAAATTACACACACTCATACGCATTTGAAAATGGACATTTTCAAAATTTGTATCACTTTGTTCACATCCAAAAAATTTCTCCGGCGTTAACTATTATAATTCTAACTGTAGATGTACACTCGGATTTTCAATTTGACATTTTATTTACATTTAATTGTCATACATTTGAAATTTTGTTCTGGTCGTCCGTTTTTGACACATATTACCAAAGCTATGTAAAACTTTCTAATGCTGTCTTACTTCAATGTTTGTAGCTCTCCCTTAACCTTTCATATTTGGTGAACATCGCAGATACTGTACATGATAATCGTTGTAAACATCCGCAAAGTATCGTCAACTAGGAAAATAAGAAATATTTTGTTACATATAATACCTTGGTATTTTGTCTATTTTAATATCTATTTTGATTTTAGGAACAGTGCCGAAAATTAACGACAAAAAAATAAAACCGTCGATCAAAAAATTGGAGAATGTTCAGACTGATGTTGATCCTTTATCGAGTTTACTGGAGTAAATTGCTTTAAATGATATTGCCTGTATATATTAGCCACTATTTTTACTAATTAGGCAACCAAACAGTCTTTTCACGATTGTTACTCAACATGAAACAAACAATCATTATTAGTCTTGTAAGAACAATCTCACACAAGACCTACTGGAACTAGTTTTCAGTTATGTATGCTTTGCAATTTTATATAATGAATTGAATTTATATTGATGTACATTACCTTCATAGTATACATAATTTTTAGCCAGACTTTTTTAGCAGTAGGTAAATGGTATCATCTCTTCGACAACTGTCCATTTGTAAAAAAATTACATTGATATAAAAAAGAACCGAATATAAAATTACGAGAATAAACGAATAATAGATTCTTACAATTACTAACTAACGTTACTATTGTCTTTCCTGTTTCTTCAAAATTCAATTTAAACTAAGAGTAGCTTATTACCGCCATATCGAGAAATCTCTCCACCCCTCAACGTCCTCGTTAAAGCTAGGTTCGTGTTGCTAGAGGGACCACGTAGTTGTATAGTTGAATTGTTTTACACAATGTTCAATCTGTACAGAAGCCACTGCCACTTTCTATAAACTCAATTAGTTTTCTCTCTAGTTCCATCTTTCCTTGTGGAGTATAGGCCGCTTATGCGTTTCTTGGCCAAAAGTGTAAAATTGCTTACTGCCCAGGTCAGCGCGTCTTCTTGTTCATTCCAAGACCATTCCACTCCATCTTACCACTCATTACCTATTTTATATTGCGCCCATTATAGGCAACCTTCAGTTCATTGTTGCTGTGTTGACGGAATTTTAATATTTCCTTTAGTCTATGATCCACTAAATCTCCAAGCCGGAACATTAGACGTGTAAGCCTGTCAAATATAGAATCTACTTTGGGTGGGATTTTAGCAGGAAAGACAAATTAGTTAAGAATTATATTTGATAAAATTGGTGAACAATTTTGTTGGTTTTGTTTAGGAAAACTGAGGCAGGCTTCAACAAAAATATGTGTAGTTTGAATGTAACATGCTAGATATAATAAAATAACATTTTTAGATATTCTATTAAGAAAGTTGATCATCAAAATAGTCGGTAAGAGTTTCATACCTACATGAAAATATATAAGCAAATACAAAATATATTTATTTTTTTAAGTAGTTGGTTTTTTAGGAAATTATGTTTTATCTTGAATTGATTTTGTAGAATTATTAATGAAAATATTGCTTAACTAGACAATATTTAATTACATCATATAGAAGCCATTGATTTGGTTATTATTAAACGATTCTCTTTTACAGTTTTTACAGAAATGATTAATGGTGTCTTCATGTTTGGTTAAATATTTTGAAAGTTCAGTCAATCATTTAGTTGCATCAATTTCTCTAAGAGTAGGTCGTTTTTTAGGAAACTTTTTACTACACCCAACTTTATCCCTGTAAATATCATTATCGGGGTTCTGAATTTTTGTTGCCAACATCAAAAATGGTAATTTTATTTATCACACAGACATGTACGTACTAGACCGTTCACTTTTTGCCTTATTATGATAGATCTTACACAGGGAAAATAATGGCTAATATAGTAGATACATATTTAATTTTTGTATTCAAAAAATATATACTCTGTTGCTTTCTGTATGTTTATCTATAATTGTTATTACTTAATCTCTACTAAAGATTATTATTGTATATAGTGTTGTATAAATTGTTAAATATATATAATTTTTTATTTGTTGTTTATTTTAGAGAAATCCCTTCAAAGTGCGAAAGAAATTAAACAAAGGAAAGCTTGCATTTTACGTTTTACTACACAACTTTATAAATCTTCCAATCGATTAGAGGTTTCCACTGGCTCTTCAGCTGCAGAATTATTATCACACCACGAATGCCACATTTTAAAAGTATCTTCGTAAAACGGTAAAAAAAAATTAGAAAGAACACTTACGAAGTCACAACCCAACTTAATTGCAGTTAACTATTTGAATTTCACTGAACGCTGTAGTAGTTATGGTTATACTAAAAATATTCTTGTTTGTGATTTTTCTTGACGAACTATTTTATGGTTTTGGTCGCTCAGGTAAATATTGTTGTATCTTACCCAAAGGATGCTTAAGTTCGCCGATAGAAGATAACGCATTATGATTTCTCATAATAGCGATATACGATGTTTTAACTGGCCCTTGGTCCACGTGGACTGATCAACAGTTCGATGAAAACTTCAAATGGCTGACTGTCCATATTTTCAAACAATACCAGGCACATCAGAATGTAAATATCGATGACAATATTAAAACTTCATATTATTATACATCTGTCATTGATAATTTTGCAGTTAATAACTACTCCTGGTAGAGTATTTTTATTTTAATCTTTATTGCATGCATAATTTGTTATCCACTTAATCTGTATAAAATCTGGAGCAGTTTTAATAATACAGTTAAAGGAAAACGTGCTAAAAAGTTAAATAGTCCCAAACATCCTTTATCCTCTCTTATCCTGCTAATCGTTTTCTACCAGGGTTTTTTCTACTTGCTTATATTTCCACGTGCCCATACCATATAAGCGGTCGGGTTATTATTCTATCGGTGATCTTTTCCGTTACCCCCATCTCTTGTCAACGTCTTCATTTCTTCTATGTTCCAACTTTGACATTCTCTCTGCTCTTCTGGGGAATTGCATTTCCACGGTCTCAATGTTTTGCTTATTTGTCTTGCTAAGTTATCTACACTGTGAGCCATACGTTGTTAGATGCTCTACAGTGGACCTGTCTATTGATAATTTGGTTTTTGGATTGCGGTTTTTCATTTTTTATATTTTACTCTGTATATCGTTATAAGACTTTCCTTCACAGGATATAACGCTTCCTAGATATGTATATTACTGATATGTACCTTATATTCAATACGACAATAAAATATTTTTTCCTTATCTTCAAAATTTCTGTTACGTCTGTTGTCAGTCTGTGGCATGTATCCTTTCTTTATGTTCTTGATCTCGTTGTAGAACTCCCGGCTTTTTGCTTGTGCTTGCATATTTTTCCATTTTTGTTATGATTAAAATAAATACAAAATATAGTATAAAAATGCATTTAATAAAATATAAATCACAGCTGTTGAAAAATTATAAATAAATAAAAAAATATAAATATATGTTTCACCACCTCCAATTATCTACTCTGGATTTCCTGAGCGCTTCCAAAGACTTTTCGGCTCGAATTCGGGCTTCTGTGTGTATTCTGAGACTACCTCCTCGAGATCCTTCTTGTACTACGGAATCATGCTGAACGGCTCCAGAAACACCTAATGAAAAAAAAGCGCTTTTTAAACAATACAACTGACGAAACAATATCAGAATTTGACAAATTATGTTTGTGACATTTTTCGACAACTTTGCATAAAATAAATAGCTAATGAAAATAATGTCATATTCAGACTTGGATAATTGGCTTATAAAAATTATTGTGTGATGGTGATCGAGATGATATTATGAAATTTTAGAACAATTGTACACAACGGCACCCAGATACGACGTCAAAATCATACTGGGAGACTTCAATGTGAAACTAGGTAAAGAGGACCATCTTAGAGCGGTGATCAGCACACATAGCTTACATGATAACACTAATGATAACGGATCCAGACTGGCAGAATTCGCTGTGGCCAACAATATGGTAGTAAAAACTACACAATTCCAAAGAAAAGATATACATAAAGTAACCTGGGTGTCAAATGACGGAATCACACGAAATCAGATAGAGCATGTGCTTATCGATGGAAGACATTCTAGCAATATCATCAGCGCACACAGTTTGAGGGGAGCAGAAAGTTACTCTGACCACTTCCTGGTCAGAACAAAAATGAGAACAGGGGACATTTCAAGGCTCAATTTACCTGATAATGAACGCCAATATCAGGCACTGATCCAAAACAAATTGCAGACACTGGAAGAAGAAGAAACATCAACGCCAGAATTGACCATAGACCAGAAATTGCAAAATATAACGAACGCCATAGAAAGTGCAGCAGCGGAAAAGAAAGGAATAACAAGAAGAAAAACCAGGAGTGCGAACAAGACTTGCAATCAAGAGGATAGAGTTACTACCACGCCCTACAGATGAGAACAGGGAAGACAACAGGGTAAGGACTCAAACGAGAAGACTTTTAAAAAGAAAAAAGAAACAGTACCTAGAAGCGCGACTGGAGGAGGAACATAGAACCGGTCAGTTTTATAAGGACCTAAAAACAATGAAGGGCAACACAACCAACAGCCCAAGATTTATAAAAGACGATGCAGGATAATTGCTCACAGACGACGAGGAAGCCGCCAATAGAGAAAGTATTTTGAGCAACTCCTAAATACAGAAAAACCCACAACGACAGGACAACAAAGATAGTACCAGTTAGCCGAACCTGAAATACCAGGGCCCACACTAGCTGAAGTAAAGTCCGCAATTTCGTCCCTAAAAAACCATAAAGCTCCAGGCCCAGGCGGCATACAGGCGGAACTACTAAAACAAGGGGGAGAAAATCTCCACCTTGAGATATATCATCTTATAAGACAAGTCTGGGAAAGAAAAGAAATACCGAAACACTGGCATGAAAGCCATATAGTACCTATCCACAAGAAGGGAGACAAACAAATATGTCGGAACTATAGAGGAATATCGTTAATCAATACAACGTACAAAATTATATCCATAATACTTTCTAGAAGGCTAACTCCATACGCAGAGGAAATAATAGACGACTACCAAAGCGGATTCAGCCCGGGAAGGTCGACCATAGACCAGATATTCGTCCTACGCCAGGTGTTGGAAAAAAACTGGGAATTCAACCGCGATGTACACCAAATCTTAGTGGACTTTAAACAAGCTTACGATTCTGTTAGCAGAGAAGCATTGTGGGAGACCATGGTAGAAATGGGAATACCTGAAAAGCTGGTACGATTAGCACAGGTGAGCACAGACAACGCTTCCGCACGGATCAGAATTGGCAGCACCACGTCGGAGAAATTCCTCATTGACACCGGACTTAGACAAGGAGATCCTCTCGCTCCCCTGCTATTTAATTTTGCACTGGAACATGCGGTAAGGAAAGCTCAACCACAACTGACAAACGGATTTGCCGCCCAAGGATCAAAACTACTATTGGCGTCAAAAAAAGCTATTTCAGAACATTGCCTTCACCTTATACAAGCCCGTCGAGGCGGTCGTTGATTATTATGAATGCAGTTAGAATTTGTGATATTTGTAATTCAGTGAGTTTTTTTAGTTAAACCAAGTCGTGCTTCACTTAATCTCTGAACCAGAAACACAGAAACACGTAACAATATGTGGAAAGTAAGCAGCAGTGAACGATGAAACCTTGTCTGGACATCTAGGTGCATGCTACATAACACACTTTAGTACAAACTACCTAATATAACTTAAACGAATTTTAAATGTAGTGAATAACTTACCTTTTTTCTGAAACAGTTTTCCCAGGATAAAATCATCCGGTTCTGCACTTTCAACTGCTCCTTCTTTACTTTTCTTCTTCTTTTTAATCTCTACTTTGACCAATCCTTCTACATGTTGACCATCAACTTTTCCAGATTTATTTACAGTCTTATCCTTTTTCTTGAACTTGTCTATCAATTTGTCGGGTTCCTTAGTTACATTTAGTTTGGCCATTTTCGCTTTCTCTGCAATTTTAGCTAGTTCTTTGGTTTGTTTGAGTTTGTTATGCAGATCAGCAGTCTTCTCGGAATATTGTAATGCGTCTAAAATACGGAAATCAAAAGTATTGAATATATTAATTTTGTTAATTCAAATACTACTTTTCTGTTTCTTTATCACACCGAATGATACATGCTTTATAATAAAAAGTCATAAAAATATATGGCTTGGAAGCACGGACATTAAAACAAGTATATCTAAATAAGTTGGCCGCCTTTGAATTTTGGTGTTACAGAAGAATAGGAAATTAATCTGAAATAATATTGACTATTAAAAGAATAAAACTTGAGTACTTAGGTCATATTATGAGAGAGCTAAGATACTCATTATTGCAGCTTATTATGCAAGGCAAAATTCGAGGAAAGCGAAATGTGGGAAGACGAAGAATATCGTGGCTTAAGAACTTGTGGGAATGGTTTGAATGGAGTAGTGCAGAACTATTTAGAGCGGCAGTCAACAGAGTCCGCATAGCTATGATGATTTCCAACCTTCGATAGAAGATGGAACTTAAAGAAGAATAGAAAAATATGCAACGTTGGTAGTCTAAAAAGTGAACATCGTAATATTAATATGAGATGAATATCTCGCAAAAAAAACAGAAAAAACTTTATTTTATGTTCTCTATCATATTATCAATATCCCTATGCTGCGATAATAAATTATTGTGATGAATAGCAAGAGCAAGAATAGCTTACAGTGTTGATGATCTGTTATCGGTTTATTTTCAAGTTCCAAATCTTCAGACTTTACAAGACATCAAAAGTACTTATTGCTGGTTTCAAATGCAGCAGCGAGAATTTCTCGGAATAATAAGGCCTATACTAACAAAGCAGTGGCGTTCCACATTTAAAATAGTCAAATTGTAAAATATACCAAACCCCTTATTCCCTTTAAGGGAAATATGTACGTTTGGCTTGTCTATCAATGAATGAGTGTCGTATTACCGTATTTTACACCATAGGCTAACTCCATCCATCCACTCGTCAATTACATTTTAAAGCCGCAGATGGTATTTTGTACTACTACATTTCAAAGCTTTCTTGCTGCAATGGATAGAATGGAGTGCTCACTAAATTAGACAAAATGAAGTAAACAAGCCTACGAATCTAAGAGATCGAAGCTACAGCAGAAGTGAGCATTAGGGCTAAAACTCATCACATTATACAATTAATTCATTTACACATGCGTTTTAGGATGGTATCATAGGTCTTCTTCTTTTTTTATATAGACATGACTGTTTTATTTTTCAACGTGTCTCCAGTAAGTTGTCGTTTGGTAAGGTATCGTTTTCGTGGTCTTCCTACTGATCGCCTTCCTATTAGGGCATCGTCTCTTGCCGTCTTTACTACTCTATTTGATGTCATTCGGCTTATACGATCGTTCCATTCTACTCTTCTATTTCTTACCCAGTTCTTGATGTTCTCCACCTTGCATCTACGTCGTATATTTGTACTTCTAGCTCTGTCCCATAGTGTCTTACCGTCAATGTTTTTAAGTGTTTTCATCTCTGCTGTTTCTAACCTTTTTGTCCTCTCTGTGTCAGGTCGTGTTTCTACCGCGTATGTCATTATAGGTCTGATGACTGTTTTGTAGATTCTGCCTTTCATTTCTTTCACCATATTTTTATTTCTATATATTGTTTCCTTCAGGCAGCCTGCTGCTCTGTTTGCTCTATTCACTTGATCTTCCACTTCAGTTTCGAGCTTTCCGTTGCTAGATATGTGATGCCTAGATATTTAACCTCCATCACTTGTTCTATTATCTGATCTTCCAGCTCCAATTTACATCTTGGTAAATTTGCTGTTGTAACCATGCATTTTGTCTTTTTTGGGGAAATTAACATGTTAAAATTTCTGGCGGTTATATTAAATTGGTGCAGCATACGTTGTAAATCATCTTCACTTAAAGAAAGTAGTAGTGCGTCGTCTGCATAGCAGATTATTTAAAGATATTTTTCTACCATTTGGTATCCTTTTTTAGTTCTTACTTTTTTTATTATTTCATCCATAATCAGGTTGAACAATAGAGGACCCAGGGAATCTTCCTACCTTATCCCATTGCCAGCTTCAATACGGTCGGTTAGTTCTTCATAGAAGGTATTGTTGAGGAGAAATAAAACATGAGTGCAATTGCGGTTGGAGCGGGTGCAGTTGTCCGCACCTATTTCCCATGGCTGAACGAACGGCGCTGACAGCAGACGCGCAGCAGCAGAGACAACGAAACGATGGCGATGAGAAGTTTAACAATGTAGATGTAGATTTGTTTATACAATTGTTTATTGCGTTTTTAAGTGTAAAAATAAAAAGAAATCAAGTGTATTAGTTTTTTATACAAACGATTAACCAACCAAGTGATTTACCGTAACAGGTATCATAGGCTTGGTTCAAAATAATTAGGAGAGGTAACTGAATGTTTTACAGACAATAGCTAAATAAGTTTATAAAAAAGCTAATATTACTGTTATATACACTCGCGGTATTCATATAAGTAGGTTTCACACGCGCCGGTGGTTTCTCGTACGAGTTTTGTCTTTAGCTGATTAGCGGTGTTTGTCTACAACGGATTCGCGGTATTTTTTCACTGCATACACAGTACTGTTCCTTTGTGAGTAGTCATTCCCTAAAAGAGGTGGAAAAAGCGACTGTTGGTTACGGCAACCAAACTTAGATAGCGCAAAAAATACGTCTGTTGTTCGCGGGAACCAATATCAGAGAGACGAAAAACACGTCTGTTCTATACGGTAACAAAAATCAGAGAGAAAGAGAGATTTTTCGTTTGCATTGTCCACGGATGTCTGTACTTGGTTAAGGGTAAAAATAGGTAGGAGGAATTATTACTAAAGGTTGGCTTAGGTAATGATTTGAAATTAAGGGAATGTGAAATATTGAACACATATTATTCTTGCATGTCCAAGCAATTGTCTAGAAAGACTGTATGATGATAGGTAATATGTCGTATAAAAAAATTGTGGCTTACCTGAAAAACTGACAACAGCATCTCGATCATCGATTTTATTTATAGAAGTATTCTCCACCTGCTTCTCTTTCTCTTTATTATACTTATGTAATTCCCCGGCTTCCAAAGTTTTCATCTCTTGGCGCTTTTCTTCTTTTTCCGCTCTCTCGGCTTCCAATTCCATTTGCATGATGGTTGGTTTTTTATTAAGGCTTTTGGCTATTTGTTGTGCTAAATTTTTCATTTGTTGGATTTTGTCTTCCGTAAAACAAGATTCGGCATCAGTTGGTGTTTTCTTTCGCTTTTTCTTCTTCGATTCCTTCAATCTATCTTGAATTCTAACCTAAAATTAATAGTTAATATAAATATCACAGATCTGAAAGAGATTACTCTAAATATTATATAGGCAATACTTGAAATATCTGAAACAAAATAACAGTATAACTTACTCTGGAATTATGAAAGATATTGACTGTTTCCGGATTTGCATCTACTGATTCCTGTAGCGAAAATAAATCAAACAGATCCGATGATCTAAAAAATCTGTTAGTTTTGGGATCTGTTAGAATTTTATTGCTCAGAAGCTGTTTCCATACTTGTCGCTGGTACATCTGCAAAAAATAAATAGAAACTTTCAACAAAACCAGGGAAAATAAATTATATAAATATTTCTCAGATAATTTTGAGCATTTTTTTTTCTACCTTCAGACTTACAACCATCCTTTTGGAACGCGAAGAATTATTTGACAAGTGAATAATTCAAACACAGTTTTTGCAGAATTTCAGAAGCAAAAGTGTATGAATCGCAGTTTAAGCGTTAGTGAGAGCGCCCACCAAACTGACGTGGCAAGTAGCAAGTAGCACGCGTCTAGCATGTTACTTAAAATATAACCAATGCACACGAATGATTAGAATGAATGACGTCACTGTCATTTTGGTGTGCGCTGAATCATTCGTTTTCATTGGTTACATTTTAAGTAACATGCTAGATGCGTGCTATTGCTACTTGCCACGCCAGTTTGGTGGGCGCTCTCCCTTAGTGAGAAAACTTAATGCAAGATAAATGCCAGTTACTTGCCCGAAGAAAACAATTTCAGAACTATACCAAATAAATTATTGCATACTTATGAATTACCTTTTCTTCAATGGTTCCAGCAGTTAGCAATCGGTAAATAGTAACTTGCTTATCTTGTCCTATCCTCCAAGCTCTCTCCCGAGCCTGAGTATCGGTAGCTGGATTCCAGTCTGGATCGTAGATGATAACCCTATTTGCACCGGTCAGGTTAACACCTAAACCGCCAACACGGGTTGTTAGTAAGAACACATCATAAGTGGTATCCTGAAATAATGTTTTTTTTTTAAATAAAATCTAAATTTAACGGTTAAAACAGAAGAAATTTATAATATAAATATTAAGCAAATATCTCTTAATTATTTTTGAGTGAAAATACGTAAAAAATAAGTAAGAAATTATTTTTATCTGTATAATTCCTAATAGATTTTCAACGAAAACAATAACAGCACTACAGGCCTTAGAGGCCCTTGACTTCGATAGTCTTAACTAGTGTCTTCTACTTTTTCCGTCTTTCTTAGGATGTTTCTTTCTTTTCATCATCATCACGTAACGCTACAACCCTGGGTGGGTCTTGGCTGACTGTACAACTTTTTTCCAATTTGTTCGGTCTTCCATCAACCTTGGGTCAAATGGAATGTTCATTTTCCGGAGATCTGCTTGGATGTTATCTCTCCATCGCATTCTGGGACGTCTGAGTGGTCTTTTGCCTGTGGGAATCTCCTCCCATACCAGTTTTTTTTATGCAGTCTGTGCACGTGTCCTGCCCATCTTAGTCGCTGTGATTTAATTTCTTGGACAATATCGACGTCATTGTAGAGTGCTTTTAATTCGATATTGGTTCTGATCTTATACTGGTTTGTGGTGATGTCATGGTGAGGTCCGAAAATGTTTCTAAGTATTTTTCGTTCAAAGCGTCTGAGCTTTTCTTCGTTTGCTTTGGTCATGGTCCACGTTTCGCATCCGTATATTATTACAGGTCTGACGATGGATTTATAGATTTTTATCTTTGAACTTCTTGTAAGATTTTTTAATTTTATGAGCTTATCCAGTGCGAATAGACAGCGGTTTGCAGATTGGATTCTGTCTTTGATTTCTTCAGTAACATCGTTGTCAGCTGTAATTACGGCCCCCAGATACTTAAAACGTTGTACTCTTTCGAAATTGAAGGTGTTGACCGTCACATTTTGTCCTATTCTGTCTCTTCGTGTCGTTCTATTTATACACATATATTTCGTCTTTTCTTCATTAATCTTCAGCCCTACTTCACTTGTTGCTCCTTCTACCTTGTTGAAGATGTCTTTCGTGGATAGGATGGAGTCTCCAACGAGATTTATGTCATCTGCATATGCGAGTAATAGCTTGGGACCTTGAACCGATAGCAATTCCGTTTTTATTTCGGTCGACCTCATGGCTTTCTCTAATACAAGGTTAAAAAGTAGTGGAGATAACGCATCACTCTGTTTGAGTCCACTGTTGATTTCAAAGCTGCCAGACAGTTTATTATTTACACGTACTTTTCGTGTCTTTTGGCATTCGTAAAACATGTTCCAACCGCCTAATTCTCTGTGCCCTGATTTTCTGTGTTATTTTAGGCCTCTTATACATCTCCATTAGCTCCTTGTTCCTGGTGCCATTCCCCGTTGGTCTCCTTTATCCCACCAAAAACTTTTCTCAGGATTTTCCTCTCCCAAAGCTCTAATTTCTTTTCTTACTTCTGATTCACTGTCCAAGTTTTCACATGCAACACTGTTGGTCCCACTATTATTTCATAAGTTCGAATCTTGGATGCTCTGGACATGTTTTTGCCTTCAGGTACATCTACGTACTCGCGAAAACGATAACTTCTACAATATTTCCGAAGAAAATAATTACTTTTAGGCTGCTCCCAGCGAAAAAAAATTGTTTTACTACGTGTCCGCAAAAACTAAACTTACACAATATTTGCAGTGAAAATAATTACTTTTTGAGTGCTATTGGCGAAAAAAAATTTTTTTCATCTGCGTGCCAGCGAAGACTATAATTAGATATAGACTATACACGAACAGATTAAACTGTCTTTGTTGTTGATTGTGTACATTTGTTGATATATATATATAGGGTTTCATAATGACGGAGGATTTCGGCAACTGGGAGACCAGTTTCTTGTTAATCACGTAGACTTCTACTACCATCATTTCAACGAGCAGGTGATATATTTCCTTGTGAGTTTTATTTAGGAACATTGTACTTTTGTAAACGGAATTTAAATAGAAGTGACTACGTTGTGAAAGGAAAAATGTTTAATTCACGTCTTTTTCTAAGTAATATAAGAGTAACATTTTTTACAGAAATTAAGGAAAATTATACTAACCATATTGAATTTCTCAATTAATGGCTGTCTACTTCCGATGGAAGTGGTTCCATCCATTTTCAGGTACTTGTAGCCTTGTTGTTCTAAAAAATCTTGGAATATAGTGATCATCGACCTTCCTTGGGTGAAAAGTAACACCCGATGTCCTTGCTTCTTCCATATTTTTAACAAAGCGGAGACCACGATCATTTTACCAGACTTTTTGTAGAAACCGAAAGATTTTCCACCCTTAGAACTTCCCGGATCCTAAAAAGGTTATTTCTTCAACATAAAATAAAACAATAAAACAAAAATGATTAGGTGATTATGAGGGACTTGCAGGACTAAATATATAGGGTTAGATCTCCAAGAATGAATCAATATTCAACAGATACATCTTGGTCGGTAACAAATATTCAATTCGTGTTTTTACCACTGTTTATAATCCAAGAGCTAAATAATTTCGAGCACATATGCACATGTTTTATTATAAACTCCATTCGCTTAGCTCGGGCATATTTTGACAGATTCATTGTCGGAAACCTACAACACAACAATTCCTACTTCTCAGTATTAATAGCTCAAGTATCCTACTATTGCAGACTTCTTTCTTTAAAAAAAGAAGAATTATTCTAAATAGTGGAAGTGTATACTAAACCCATCAAATTTTGGGTAGTATATATTTAAAAAATATATTTTAGTTGTTATCATTTAACATAACTATTTATTATATGGTGCAAATAAATAAATATTGATTGTCGGTAATTCGCAAAGTTCTATTTTATTTACTATTTAGTTTGTTTACTATTAATATTGGCTATGAGTACGTGTGCTTGGTTGTATAGTAATTTCCAGCCACTTTTAGTCTGTCAAAAGTAACTAACTTCGCAAAAAAATAATTACTAAATTCACTAGACAGTTAGGACTGGGAATAGCGAACCGAGTATATTATATTAAATTTAATTTTCAATGAACTAACCTCAGAATTATCATTGTCGTCTATGGTTTCAGAAAGGAATATATCAGGGTGATTGCAGATTTTTCGGAGCTTTGTGATTGCAACAAACACTCTGGCTCGTATTTGTTTGTCTGCAGACCAGTTTTTAACTCCTTTCCCCAGTATATGACTGATATCATCGCCCTAAAAACATAAAATATGATTTAGCCAAAAAAATTGACAATCAGATAAATTATTGCTCTGCTATAGGGGTATATCGTTATTTGTACTTTAATACGAATTGATTCTTATGGAGGTGCAAATGCAGAAATATACCGTTCAGAAAAAGAATTTTTGCATTAAATGTTCAAAAAATCAGTGACTAGTTTAAAAATTAAAAATATTGTTGCTAACTGTTTGGGTTATGTACATGATCAAACCAGTTGCATACAGATTTTAGGCTGGAGACTTTGTTAGGTTTGTACTATTTTTTATAGTTATATATATATATATATATATATATATATATATATATATATATATATATATATATATATATATATATATATATATATATATATATATATATATATATATATATAGAAAAGAAAAGAAATTTAATCTTTGCAGATTAGTTAAATAGTAAACTCTTAAATATTGGGGAAATCTGCAAGAAATACTCTAATGTGTATCAATTGTTTCGCCGAACGTTTTCGCCAAAGAGAATTAATTTGGCTTCTTCAGGGCTGAAAGAGAATAAATTATAATTAGCTACCATATATTATCTATTAAAACATTATTGATCTTACCGTAACTTAGAATTGTAGAGTTAGAATATTAAAAACTTTGCTAGTAACATAGTGGTGTTTTTTGTTACTATGTGCAAAAAAAGTTTTTTATAAGAATTGAAATGTATGGTAGCTTCGAACTTGACACGTAAAGGCTTACCCAAGGTTAATCGAAAAACCCAATGCAACTACATTTAAAAGGAGGTAATTCTTTGAAATGTCGGCAATAACTAAATTTTTGATTTTTAGATAGTTAAAAGTGAGGTTCTGTTTAAGCCAGAACGCAAGCGCTGACAACTTCATTATAGTTGGTATGAATCTTTATGTCGTTAAGGTTCATTGGTAAAAAACGAATGAATTTAAATCCCAGTAAAGGGAAATATTATTTTGATTTTCTTTATTTAATTATATTATATTGTTCATGTATTATTGAATCTTATTGAGACGTATCTAAGAAAAGCAAGGGAATGTTATATATTTTTTTTTTGTTAATGAAAATTAATTATAAAGGTATGTTAGTTGTTAATGGATATATCAGTCAAGTTAGTAATCTGTGATATAGTATTGTTCTTGGTATCTGATTTAAGTAACAGGTGGTATATATCGCTTAGATTCTTGATGTCACTCTTAACATTAATGGAGAAATCGTTAAGAAAAATATAAGACATTTCAATGAACTCTCTTTTAGATTTATTGTTCTCACGGTGGAGAATTGTGGTGTTGGTATAGTCCATGAGATGACCAGTGGAATGGACATGTTTGGCTAATGCACAACGGTCAGGGTGAAGTCGAGAATCACTTTTGTGTAGTTTAATACGTGATTTCAATAATTGAGATGTTTGACCGATGTAGGAATTGTTGCAAGAGAGACATGGAATGTTGTAGACAATATTACTAAGCCTATCTATGGGAGTCTTATCTTTTATCTTAGAATAAAGATTATTAATTGTTAGGGCTGATCTACAAGCTACATTAAGTTTAATGTTGTTATTATTATTGCCAAATAATATTCTAACTCTACAATTCTAAGTTACGGTAAGATCAATAATGTTTTAATAGATAATATATGGTAGCTAATTATAATTTATTCTCTTTCAGCCCTGAAGAAGCCAAATTAATTCTCTTTGGCGAAAACGTTCGGCGAAACAATTGATACACATTAGAGTATTTCTTGCAGATTTCCCCAATATTTAAGAGTTTACTATATATATATATATATATATATATATATATATATATATATATATATATATATATATATTAAATATGGCTTTTTACGAAATAGTAGTCACAGTAAATAATTGGACGAGTTCATTTAAAACACGAGGAGTGACCGTTATACAACATGTAAAAATTTTTAATTTTATTAAAATCTATAAAAATACTAAAATTACTTTATTCAATTTTAAACATATTATGTATTTAAATAAAAAAAATATAGAAAACATGAAGCTTGGCGCTAGTCTACAGTCTCTATTATAAAATTAACACTTACCAGTAGATAATCCTTATACAACCGTTTTTGTTCATCAGAAAGTGAACAGAACAACACTTGTTCGGTTTTATTTGGTAGCGAAATATGATGCTGCACCTCGTTTTTTGTTCTTCTCAGCAAATAGGGGGTTATTAGATCTTTTAAGGTGCTAGCTACTGACAACGCTGTGGCTTCCTACAATGATTTTTGTTAGATTTACATGGGCAATAGCTTAAAATATTTTAGTGTTCATTGAAATAAAAAGTATCATTCGACTATATGAGGAATTGGCCACAATAAAACGATACTGACATCTATGAGCACCGAGGAATATCCCACATAATAGCACTATACCGGCAGAGCCGATCCTAACAGCGCACCGCACGCGGGCGGACAAAACAAAGGGCGGCCGTGGGCCACATCTAATTAAAAAGTCAAATATTCGCGTATTTCTCAAAATAAAACTATTTTATCATAATATTGTTCTGAAGCTATTTTTTTGTGGCATCTTAAAGTAATTACTATTTTAATGGAAATAAGCTACAATTGACGTTTAAAATAAGTTAATTGACGTTTCAATTTCCACTTCGGAAATCATTCTCAAGATACAAACATTAATAAATAAAATCACAAGTCATTGAAAAATCGAAATACCTGTAACAGATGCACTATCTCGAGTCGATAGCATAAAGAAAGATATCGACAGCGTAGACTTAGCTCTCGCACAAGAAACAGATCCAGAACTAAAAACGTACTTAAGAGAGAAAACATCGTTGCAATTAAAGAAAATACTGTTTCCAGAACAAAACGTTAGTTTGTACTGTGACGTAGCAACATCTACAGCCAGACTATTTGTACCGAAACCACTCCGAATGGCAATTTTTAGCACCATGCATAATCTAGCATGTCCTGGAATTAACAGTTCTGTGAAGATGATCACACAGCGATATGTTTGGCCTTCAATCAAATCAGATGTGAGAAAATGGACTCAAGCGTGTCTACAGTGCCAAAAATCAAAAATATCGCGCCACATTGTTTCACCGACTGGAAATTTCCTACCACCTTCCAGCCGATTCGAACATGTTCACATAGACATTATAGTGATGTCTATTTCTGAAGGAATCAGATACTGTTTAACATGTGTCGACCGTTTCACGCGTTGGCCGGAAGCTTTCCCAATTCCCAATCAAGAAGTAGATACAGTAGCCAGAACATTTTTTTCTGGTTGGATAGCTCGTTTTGGCACTCCCAAGCATATCACAACCGATCCAGCCGATCAAGGTCGACAATTCGAATTACATCTCTTTAAATCAATCTGCAAATTAACTGGAACTTTCCATTTAAGAACAACCGCCTATCACCCTCAAGCAAATGGCATAGTGGAAAAATTTCATCAACAATTAAAAGCAGCAATTCGATGCCATGAAAATATTCGATGGACCGAAAGCCTACCTTCAGTGTTACTGGGCATAAGAGCAGCGTGGAGAGAAGATTTAGGTACTTCAGCCGCCAAACTCGTTCATGTGTCAGTAAAATCTTTTTTTTTTGTCAGTTAAAATATTTTTTTCAGTGTAACAATTATTTTACAGTGTAAATTTTTTTTAGCGTAAAAATTGTTTTTTTTTCTGATATACCTATTCAATTTCCATTGTAACTATGTATGTATTATCCATATTTCTCGAAGGGGGTATTGTAGCGACAATCTAATTACGAATAATTGAACTTTTGTATTTAAAAATTAAATAAAATGATCTCATATAAAAATTTACATTTTCGCAATTGGTTATACACATAAGAAACTGGATACACACAAACTGGTACTGGATGATCGTCAAAGTGCGCGAGCTAGAAGACTTGGTAGAAATTTCAAAAAGTGCACTACATCGCATATTATTTGAAACTCTGAACACGAGAAAGCTGTGTGCCGCGTTTGGTCACCCTCGAGCACAAAAAGTGTGAAGATATTTAAATTGAGTATCTAACGAAGTTTCACAGCAACAAACAGAATTTTGGGCATTTTTATAACCGTGAATAAAACATGGGTCTATCACTTCATACCCAAGAAAAATTAACAATCAAAACATAGGACTCAAAGGGAGAACTAGCTCCAAAGAAGGTAAAGAATTTTCACCTACAGGCAAGATCATAGCATCGCGTGGGGATGCGCGTGGGATAATTTTCATTAACTAACTGGAAAAAGGAAAAATTATCAACAGCGAGTATTATGCGAACTTACTGCAACATTTGAGCGAAGCAATCAAACAAAAACGGCCACATTTGACAAAGAATAAAATGTTGTTTCAACACAATCCACCAGCTCATATATCCATTATTACAATGGCCAAAATTAAATGTGAATTGCTACATCATGCTACCTATTTACGAGATTTAGCTCACTCAGATTATTTTTCATTCACAAACTTGAAAAAAAGGCTCAGTGGTCAAAGTAAATGGCTATTTTGCGGAGCAAGACAGTTCTTATTATAAAAAAGAGTATCGAACTTATTGAACATTGCTGTGAAAAGTTAATAGAGCTAAAAGGAGATTATGTTGAAAAATAAATACACTTTTTTTCAAAATTTTTGAATTTTCTTTGTTGGGTCGAATACTTCTGGCATCACCCACATACATAGAAAGTTTATTAATTTTGTGATTTTGCGAATGAGTGTATTTGGAAATATTGCGGACATTTTTATTTGTTTGTTTAAGAAAAACAAACCTGCATAGGCGTGGAATTTGTAAAACCTCCTTGTAGAATGGGTCCCGAAAAATGCTCTTGGAATGTCTTCATATTCCCTAACATTCCTGGATTTGTGTAATCTAATAGACTCCATAGTTCTGTCAGATCGTTCTGCATGGGACTTCCAGTCAACATAATCCGGTGAGGTGTTCTAAACAATTTAATTGCTACTGTGGCTTTAGCATTTGGGTTTCGGATTTTATGTCCTTCATCAAGAATTACGTAATGCCAGTTATAGTCCAAAAGTTGTGTTTGGTATTTGATAATCGCTAGATATGTGGTTACAATAATTCCTTTTGTTTTATGCATGTCTTTAATAAATACTGTTTTGTTTCCTACGAAAAAATAAAAAATACATTTTAAACATTACTTGTTACAAAAATATGTTACATTTTTTTAAAAATTAGAACAGTGGCAACATTATCATAATAATTATGCCATAGCAATATTTCAGTGTTTTCATAGAGTTGTCACTATTCTTCAATATGTCTTATATCTATATTACAACTTCTATTCTTAAAAATCAAAAAAAGCATAAGACATAATTAACTGCAAAAATTATCAAATGGAAACAGATGATTATAATTTATAATTGCTTTTTTTTTAGCCAAACCAGGGCAGAAATTACTAATGTATAGTGAAAGAGTAGACTAAATTACCAGTATTACAAGATCTATTCTTCTATATTCATTTATTTTAAGATTTAGAGAATTTAAAATTTATTTAAGATATAAATTTAAATTTTGGGATGACTCACCTTGGTAACTGCCAGATTGATGCAGCACACCTACTCTGAACTCTGGTGCCCAATCATGAAAATGTTTTACCCACTGGTGTATAACTGTTGCTGGACACACTATTATAGATGGTCCCAATCCATTAAACCTATAATATTGATTAATTTTGTTTAAATTATTGCCTCATCGTCTTTAGAAAGAAGAGAACACTCAATCTCAGAATAATCCAACTAGATAATAATGCTAGAAGAATTAGCTCACCTGGCTCAAACACTAAAGAGAAAAATAAATCTATAAAAATATTTATTACATGTATTATAGTGGGTTTGGAAAATACATTAGGAAAGGCCAATTGTTTTTTTGTACAATTATACAAACAAAATATATTAATCAAATCAAAATATACCCCTTACCTGCCATGACAAGAACTGATTCTGCTGTGCTCCAAAGACAACAAAAAAGCAATGATTTGTACAGTTTTTCCCAAACCCATTTCATCTCCTAATAAACCTCCTGTCGCCTTTTGATGTATTTTCCACAACCATTTTATAGAATCTTGCTGATATCTGTAAAATTTTAATGTCAATCCAAAATTAACAACTATTAATAACTGCATTACTTACTTGTATAGTTTATTCCAAACCTTCATTGGTACCTTTAAACCACCCTTAAAACAATAGTCTTCATCCTCATTCTCATCTTCATCTTCTATCTCTATTCTCTCTGACATTTCGTCTTGTAGGCCTTTGTAATACTTATCAAGCCTTAACCTATAATTCTCCCAAACTGCATCATCTATAACTTTTTGTAAATGATTCTGAGTTCTTTTTCTTTTGGTTTTAGGTTTATTATGAATTACTAAGTCATTTGTAGGATCTGATTGAGAATTATGGCCCTCTTCATAATCACTATCTAAAAACAAAAGAATATATATTAACACAGGAATGATTGTGCTTCCCAGTATGATGGGTGATTGAGAGTGGTCAGGCAGATCAGAAATCATTTACTTAAGAACATACCTGATAAGAAAGACAATGAAAAGATGTGAAGCCTTTAATTGTGTACTAATTTCCAGAGGTAGAAATTCTGGAAGAATACTGCACATAACTGAAATATTGACTGAAAATAATTTATTAAAGCTGGCTTATTTTAGTGCTATTACTACAAGGAATATATACAAAGAAATCTATAGACATATCCAGTTTCACAATCTGGCAACAAGAAATGATAATTTGAGTTGTTATTTTTTATAATAGAGAATAAGAGTGCAAAATTTTAGTCAAATTAATGACAACTGTGTGAGATAGCTCACCTCACTGGAATAAGGATTTATTCTTGTCAAATGTCCTTGAACTAAAAAAGATTTATTTGAAATGAAAAACTATCAATAAAACCAAAATGAACCACTCATAATTGTTATTCTTCTTTAATATGTCAGATATTATAATATATTTCATTAAATACTGCATTTCTATTAAGTTAATGTTATATTACCATATTCTCCATCAGATGGAATGTATTCACTACCAGAATTATCTTCCTTATATACCTCTACATCATTTTTAAGATTTTCTGTACCATTCTCACTTAATGGTACATTACTAATTTCATCATCATTACAGGCTCTACTAAATGTATCTATTATGTCCTTTTTAACAATGCTACGTTTCTTTATAATCTTTTTTTCCCTATTTAAGGATTTTTTAAAATCCTGTCTTTTCTTCAAATCCTCTTGTCTTTTTATATAAGCTGCAAGATCAAGAGTAGGAGTTATCTTTTCAATTTCATCTTCTATTTCCCCATCTTCTAAAACAGTACTTCCAGTTGGGGCTCCATTCTGTTGATTAGCAAAAACTTTTAATTCCTTTAAAGCTTGCTCCTCTAAAACTGATTGATCTTCAGACCAAACGTTTACATTTGCCTCCAAAAGTATTTCATGTAATTCATCCTAAAATCGTAAAAACAAAAAATATGTTTTAATTTTATGTTTTATTTATAAAATTTGAGACATACTTGATTATTCATTGCGAATATTGTTTTTTTACTTTTAGTCCTTCTTTTCACCTGTAAATTAACACGTGCTACCTTTATGAGTATTCGTTGTTTTTGTTTGCTGTTTGCTTTATTCAGTGTTATTCATTCTTTATTCCCCACCACACTATCACAGACATGTGCCATAGACAGATTTGGAAGAGAGTTTCTAGCTCCAAATGCGGAAGGGCCGAAACTAATTTCATTTGACGGCAAATTTAAAATGTAGGTTTTGAATTTTAGGCGGCAAATTCAAAAACTATGCTCTAAATTTTATTCCACAAAATTCAAAAACTATTGTTTATATTACATGTACTATGTTATAATCTTAGAGTAGGGAATTCTACTCGTCAACTACTCGTTGACGAGTAGAATTCCCTACTCTAAGGTTATAATATACATTATAACGACATGGCAACACTGCCAACGCTATATTTCGTTCTGTGAAACTTAATTGACAGATAATTTGAGGTTATCTATCGGTTATCTTCACTGGGACGTGGGACCAAAGGTGAAAAACGTACTAATGTCTAAGAGCCTGACCCACTACTCTGAGCCGCGTAATGTAGGTTGTCTATTATGAATTTGAATCGGGGAAATTACTGATAGACTCACGCATGACGTCCGACATCGGATAATCATTTTTTACTATACTCTGTTTTTTAACCAGGAGGAGTAAACTAAAAAGACAGATTCACACCCAAGAAAGTTACTAGAAAAGTCACCAAATACATCTTCTTTTTTGGTTGCTTATCTCGGCCTTGCGGTAATCCAGTAATCAGTATTGGACAACCTCACACATCGATTCTAACCTAATTTTGTTTGTTTATGTTTGAATAATAATTTTTTCCAATTCACTTCCAATATATTATTTAGTTTTTCTAATTACAATAAAAAAATGTTAGACTGTTATGAAGAAGTTGAAGAATTTTTAGAGTTTATTTATCACATTGTAGAAGAAAATCGTCTGGAACTTATATGAAAGCCATATATTCGTGATAAAATTAAATCTAAAATCCAATCGAATTTTACAATATTTCTTCAGCGCATTCACTTAAACAACAAATATTGTATGATACTTTATAAAAATATAAGCAGTTTCTATGGGATTGCCCATTTTTCAAATGTACAGGTATAGACTTATTTTCATTATTCATGCTCCATTAAATGAATTGTAGCTCTTTCTGGTCATAGAAGGGAGATTATGGGTATTGTTGTTGAACTTAAAAACTTTCTCTCTTATACACTGATTATAATACAATGCATAGAAGCCATCCCCCACTGGCATGTTCAGAATCAGTACACTAGATGTATATATGTATATTTTTAGGTAATGATCAAGAAAATAGTGCACATATAAGAACAAGAAATATTGTATTGTAGAAAAGCTATTTTGGAACCTGAAAAAGACAGTTTCCTTATTTTCAACAAGTTCTACAATCCAAATTAAATACATCTCTTGCAATAATATGTGCTACAGCATTACCTTACAATCTGGGTTTAAGGGAAAATAATGATGGTGATGATGATTTTGTAGAAAATGTTGATGTGTTGGTAAATAGAAATGTTAATGATGTGGAACAATGGTTAAATTATAGGAGACATTTTATTCAACAATTTTTTTGCATGAGAATGAGAATACTATTGAATATCATACTAAATGTTTTTTTTCTATTATTTCTCAAAATGTGATCATAATCATTGGCGTGACAACCTTTTTGTTTGGGTTTTGATCTTTTCAGGAATACTTATTTCTCCATTCCAATTTATTTCAATGACTTATTCTAAGTATTTGTTCCTTACCTATATCTAATCTTTGGTCTTCCTCGTGTTATATGTCCATCTGACATTTGCTTATTTTGGAAAGTATTTCATCTTCTTTCATCTTTCCTCGTATTATGTGGTCCTATTTTGATGAATGTTAATTTAACCCATTATGACTGTATGTATTAAAGAAACTAATATACGTTTATTAAAAATGTATAATAATAGACAAATTAACAATTTTTTAATCTAAAAATCTATTAACTAACAACAAACATGTGTTACATAAATGTAATGCTAGGTCATTATAGTATTGTAGCTAAAATAAAATAAATTCTTAAGAAACACAACGAAATTTGTATTAAAACTAGAATGTCTTCATATGAAAAATATAATTATTGCAGTCAATACACATGCGGACATCACATTTGTTACACATTGTTCGAGTACTACTGCTACACCCCTATCCTTCACAGCAACATCTTTTGTTGTTAGATATAGTTATTAAAAGGTGATTGTTTCCATCGCACCTTAGATTGTCTGATATTCTATTAAGCGAAACACTAAATTTCAAAGAACTGGATCTTCCACCATGCATTTGTATATTTGTTAAGATATGACAAAGCAATACATCTTCTGAAATCTAATTGGGAAATCTTGGTGTAGTAGTACTTGCAGAGTATCCATCTGTTATTAATACTTGCATCAATGAGCCATGTGAAGATATACCACCACCACTTCTTTGAACGGATTCCAATTCTGTATGTAGATATGTTTTGGTCCATCAAATCGATTCCTCCCATATTATTAATATTTGGCAATGATTTTAGGTCTTGGAATTTGTACATATTTTTTTTCTTATTTACTATATATGACCACAGTTCCCACAGGAGTAGCACCATAAATTATAGATGCAGCAGCCAAAATGTTATTGTCTACTCACTTTGTCAATTTGTCAATTTGTCAATTCTTTTTTTTCTCAGTAATGAACAAGTTTTAGGAATTGTGTCACCCCTAAAGGTTCCTGTAATATATTCTTTTAATTTCAATCGAGAGAGAGCAGCATAAAGTCCTACGATTTATCTCATTTAAGAATCTCCATACAGTTAATCAAATCAATCACCCTAACATGGAAAATTCTCTCAACATCGTAACTTTTCGGGTCAGACGCATGCACAAAGATCTAACTATGCTGTATAGTCTATTGCACTCCCATAGTTTCAGTCCACAACTGTTAGGAAAAATTAACCTTCATGTGCTTCTAGACAAACCAGGCTATTAACCTAATTACACATCATCGAACTAACTATGGATATAATTCTTATCTATCTAGGTCTGGCTAGGTTTGCAAATTAATAAGTATACAGATAGTTTGGATTGCTTTGCAAAGCAAAGTACCTACTTTTAAAGTGCAGTTAATATCTTGCCTGTGATTATTTGATGCCACTAGCTGTGTAAATTATTTTAATTGATTTTAAATTATTAAGACCTAGTTTTAGTTTTTTTGTGTTTATTTTTTGTCTATGTTAGTTTTAATTTTAATTTTATGCTATGTATGTGAGTAATTAGGATTTTATATTTTTGTATTATACGATTGTATTTAAATTGGGCAATTTCTTGTAGACAAATAAATGAATTAATTAATTTCAAAAAGTTAACTATGTTTACATTAGTGAAAAGTTGAAAAACAACACATACTTCAAAGAGCCTAACGTTACATATAAGTAAATTTACAATTATTCCAAGCTGTTTTTATCAAACATAGACAAAGTAACTAACTATTTTCACAGACAACAACAAAAAAGCACTATTTAACAGTATTTTTGTAAAAATATGCGTTTTACTCTAAAAATAAGGTTTTTGCAGCACTTACTCGAAACAAATGTTATGCTCTATGATACTTTCTAAATTATATTTAGTTTAGACTGCAGTTACTCACTAACTAAAACAACTATCAGTATGACTTTCCACGGAAGGCTTCCTTATGTTTGTTTTGAATGCTTTATACCGTCATCTATGTGATTGTAGTCAAAATGAAACTTTATGTAAAGCCGACTAAATACATCTGCAAGTGTTACATAAAATTAACACTAGGTCATAATGGGTCATATATTCTTCTCCATCTGCCTTTTTTATTTTTCTCCTTTGTATATATGTCAAGATTGTTCTGCCTAAAGTAGCCAATTCGCTGTCTTCACTTTGAGTAAGTAACCAGATTTCAGATCCATATGTAAATACTGGATGTATTAAGGTTTTGTGCAATTGGAATTTACTTTTTTTTGTAATATCTTATCTTGGTTGTTTAATTGAGCCCTGAATGATTGGTGATGATGAATTGGGTATGAATGGTTGGTCTTGCTATGTTAGATGCTATTTAGCCAGATTCCAGTGTATTGTTTATTTTATCTAGGTACTTGTCTACTGCTACTCTATTATTGTACTTTCACTATATATGTTTTGAATTTATATAGTAATCTTCTGTCTTTCTCTTGTACCTATATTCAACTAGAATTTGTTTATTCTGAGAATATATTATTGAATCCTTGTAAAATGTTAGATATACCTATTCTTTTTTATTTTATTTCTAAATATGTATTTTTTATATTCAATTTTAAAATAAATGACTATGAGTTTTCCTCCTTTTAAATAAGTGTTTATTTGATAAACCTTTCCTTACCAAATATAAAATTAATTACACATGTAAATAGCAATACATATACTATTTATGTAGATGACATAGTCTTCTTAACAAGAAGAAACTGGAGTTGTTTGGGAATTTGAAAAGTGAAGCAAGAAAATTACTAATGTAAATGGTATCTATAAATTTTAGTTTGTTACATATAAAGCATTTTAAGATATATATATATATATATATATATATATATATATATATATATATATATATATATATATATATATATATATATATATATATAAATATATATATATATATATATATATATATATATATATATATATATATATATATAATATATATATAATAGTAGAACGATTTGTAATCTGTAATTTTAATTTAATCAGAACTACTTTATCCATCATGGCAATCTGAATTTTGCGAATTGCTGTTTTGAAAAGATTTGTGGTTGTTGTGTTGAACCATGTACGTAGATTTTTCAGCCAGAAAATCCTTCGCCTTTCTGGTTCACGTTTTCCTTCCACTTTTCCAGTCAAGATTAGTTGCAGCAGTTCATATCTTTCGCTGTTCCTCATGATGTGACTGAGGTATTCTATTGTGGTTAGCAGGTCTTTTTCTTTTTGCGTTCTCAACAAAACATCCTGATTAGTAACGTGGTCGGTATAAGATATCTTCAGAATTCGACGGTAAAGCCACATTTCAAAAGCCTCAATTTTCTTGCAATTATAGACTTTTATGGAAGGTTATTACTCTGGTTTGAATCCGCCTATTGGAAAAGGTGGACTAATAATTATTCATATTGGATCTGAAACTGGCTTTGTAAATGGTGGTTTTTTAGAATGTACTTCAAGAACCACCAAAGAGTATCATGATAATAGAGGTATGTATTTGAAGAATATTTAATGGTATCAGACGGTTAGTAACATACCGCAAAATTCTGTTATAGTAATGGATAATGTTAATTGCCATTGTTGTTTAATTGAAAAACTACCAACTTTGGCTTTATAAAGGCATTATTTACTTAATTAGTTAAAAGGAAAAGAGATCACATTTGATAAAATGATGGTTAAAAAGAACTCATGAATTATTGTTCAATAACACAAACAAAAGTATAAAAAATATGTAATCAGTGAAAAAGCTAAAAATGACAGAATAATTGTACTTCGTTTATCCCCATATAATTACTGTCAACTTAACCCTATAGAGCTAGTATGGACACATGTAAAGGGTGACATAGCGAAAAACAACAGTTATTGAAGAAATAACTGTTGTATCAAGACGTAGCGAGAAACAAACTACATACATTCAAATTAGTTGATGTGAAAAGAATGTTGAGGAAGCTTTATCGAAAGTCACTGCAGAAAATTGGAAAGTATGTAGGTACACATACAGCATGCAAAAAGGATGAAGAAAAGTTAGGGAACTTAGATTTGTTAGTTGACTAATGCTTATTAGAAACCAATTATCATTGCACCAAACAACCAATTTCAGATTCATATGATGATCATAAACACGATATGATATATTAGGTATGTGAACTGTGATATTTATTTTTATTCGACCTAAGGAGAACAGCATATAGCAAATTCAAATATTTGGTGAGTGACAATAATTGATAAAGAGGAAAGAAATACAAAAGAGACTACTAAAAGTAAGTAGTGCAATGGTATAACGTTCGTGACCATTGGCATTGTATGCTTGTAACACTTGGATAATGAATAAGAAAGATGAAATGAAAATATACATCTAGAGAAGGAAATTACTTTGAAGATACAATTTATTCATCTTCTGAAGAACTTGTGTTACTGTCATTGCCCATTGGAATTATTAACGGCTCTATTACACTATCCATGATGCCATCTAATTTACACATTTTTTCCTCCACTTTGAGAATGTGATTAACACAATTTTGCCAATGTGTTGTGGTTACATTCTCGAGAGCTTGTAACAGAAGTTTTTTTACTTCTTTAAGTTTAAATGTCGTGTTTTTAAGTGCCACTTCATTTTTCACCTGGGCCCAAATTTTCTCAATGGGATTCAACTCGCAATGATATGGAGGCAGCCGCAGTACAATTTGACCATTTGTTTTAGCCATCTCATCAGTTACATACATATTATACTTATCTTTATTTACACGTACAAGATGTAAAAGTTCTGACCTAACCATCTCCATATCAAAAGGAATGTTTTTTATTTGTAACCATTCTTGCATATATTTCTTTGTTGATGATGTTGTCGGAATTTTTTCTACTTTTCGGCTGTGATATGATGCATTATCCATTACAATGATAGCGTTTTTTGGTAATTTTTGCAAGATACTATTAAACCAATTTTCAAAAACAGATGCATTCATTTCTTCATGGTAATCCTCTGTCTTTCTTCCCTCAAAAAGTAAAACCCCTTCATTAACAAATCCTAACTCTGATCCAACATGTAAAACTATGAGGCGTTTTCCTTTCCCCGATGGGTTTCTCAAACCAGTAGACAGCCCCTCAACGAATGCCTGTCTAGAGTTTTTTATGGCACAGTCCACCCACACTTTATCTTTGGTGTGACCTTCATTTACCCATGTTTCGTCAAGGTAATAAATGGGCCTACCTTCACTTCTGTACCTTTTTATAGAAGTTAGGTAATTACGCCTCCATCTGACAATATCATCACGTTCAATTAGAATACTTGTTCGACTTCTCTTCAAGTACCTACAAAACAATAGAATGTTACATTTAGACCAGGGCAGATCTGTGAAAAAAGTCTGTTTTTGGATATGAGAGGTGGCATGTGGCATTCGGATTTTTGCAGAAAAAGTTAGGTAATAACTTCAATAATAACAAATGACTCATGCTCCCTCTCAAATATACCCGGAGCATTAATAAAAACATTAAAATATTTAAAAATTACTAAAAATATCGATTTTTGTCTACTTTCTTTGCTCATAACTTTAAAACTATTAATTTTGGAGGAAAGTCGTACATAAATAAAACAAAGATAATTAAATTTCCTATGATATATGAGTGGTTAAAAATGTCTTCCAATCATTTAGGTTGTACTTAGGTCCTTCGTAATTGGTTTAGAAAATTTTTATAATCTACTCAAACCGTCCACCAAATTTGAAATTTTTTAAAAACTTTTAGAACAAACATTAGACCATTTAGATGTTTGCAATTTTTTTTAAATATAAAGATGCACTCTACCGGTCTAATACACTACAGAATTGAAATCGTATTATTTAGGCGGTCTCAGCAATGTTTTAAAGTTATAAACAATTTTTTTGCTTATAAACAAATAGATTATTGAAGAAACCATACTGGAACAGACTCGGTAGACGCTTCTTGTAAAAGAAAAAAAGTTGAATTGCGAGTAGTTCCTGAGATACAACCGGTCAAATTTGACCGGTATTTGCGACGAAGCTATACCTAAACAGTAGGATGGTAACTTTTGAACCATTACCTTATTTTTTCGGTTCTCTTTCTCTATACATTTTTTCATATGTTTAAAACACTCATAACATAAAATAAAAATGTTATGTTTGTTGCATATATTTAAGTTTGTATTACAGATGGTAAAGAAAGAGAAGAGAAATTATGATGGCAGATGAAGAGAACCGCATGATGGCAGAAGGTTAAGGTTAAGATTCCTAGCTTTTAGCAAAGCTTTGCTTTTAGTATTAGTATTATCAAAGAATATGTATTATATTCTTTGATTGTACTTACATACATATTAAAATTAGAGCCGTGCCCCACAATTTGTGAATTTTAAGTTGCTAAGGAAGTAACACAGAATCCATATATACAATTTATACATCTGGAATAGCTGTGAGTCAAACTGAAATAAATACCCAAATTCATTCTACATTTACAGTGGAATCGTTTAATGAATCAGTTACAAAATTGTCACGATGGGTGAAACGCCTGGAAGGAGCTTTTAAAGTTTTTGAAATAGATCACAATATGAAATTATCTTATCTATTACATTATATGGGTCCTGAAGCCTATGATACAATATGTGACAAGTAAGTACCAGATGATAAAACATAGAATGAAATTATTACACTATGTAATGTACAATTTTTACAATCATGTCCCTTTGGAAATTGCTGAAATTTACAGGTTTCAAACCAGTAAATAAGCCGAGGGAGAATCAGTGCAAGAATTCTTACTAGCATTACAGAAGACAGCAATAAATTGCAATTTTTAAGCATATCTAAAATCTGTAATAAGGAACCAATTTGTCTTTGGGTTACGTTCCAAAAAAAATACAAGCAAGACTATTGGAAACAAGGAATCTAGACTTGGATCGAGCAGTAGAGATTGACAGTAGTTTGGAAACGATCAGAAAAGAACAGTAATCAATTAAATTACAATAATTCAATTAACAAAATATTCAAAACTCAATAAGAGTAAAAAACATACTAATACAAGTTAAAATGTAAATTCAAGTACAAATATTACACATTCTAGTTCAAACACTAAAACAGGTATATGTTATCGTTGTGGGGATGCTTCTCATTTAGCCAATCAATGTAAAAAGAAAAATTTGGTATGTAATTTTTGTAAGAAAAGAGGACATTTACAAAAAGTTTGTTTGAAAACTAAAAACATAAATGCCGTTGAGGAAATTTTAAATGTACATTCAACTAATTTAAAAGATAAATTTATTATTAGTTTGAAAGTAAATAACAAACCGATACAGTTTGAAATTGATTCAGATGCTGTAGTCAGTATTATTAACAAAAATGTATTTAATTAGAATTGTACTGAATTACAATTACAAAATACTAATATAAAGTTAGCTACTTACTGTAAAAATGAATTACATGTTTTAGGTATGGCTTTGGTGACAGTTGAGCATCAGAATAAAACTAAATTCTTGAAATTATATATACTTGATGGTGAAGGTCCTTCATTGGTTGGGAGAGAGTGGATCCATTCATTAGATATAAATTTACACAATGTGAACACTGTCTCAAATGCAGAAAAGGAGTTACAACAATTGTTTACAAAATATAAAGATTTATTTGACAAATCTATTGGACAATTTTCGATTTCTGATACCAAAGTTATACCTACCTTAAGTAGATCTCCAAGAATATGTAAACCTATTGTAAAAATGAATTTGTAAAAAAATTCATTGTCAAGGAAGAAAATGTTATATTTGATGCATATATTTAAGTTTGTATTACAGATGGTAACAGAAAAGAAAAGAAGGAGAGAACCGGATGGCAGAAGATTAAGGTTAAGATTCATAGTTTTTAGTATTGTACTTACATATTATAATAAAGTAGTTTTCAAGTAATATATATTTCATTCTACACTATATACACAGTACACAACAAAAAACAATCAGTATTGAGCGATTATTTGGTATAAAAATACCAAAAATTCAAAAAAAATAGGTTGAAGAAAGTTTAACTTCAAAGTTCAAAATCGGTATACATAAAAAAATGCATTTTCTCAGCTTCCAATCGAGCAATTTTCTTCATTTTTTTTTAATCCGAAGTAACTCGAGTAGAGCCAGCTAAATAGCGCATTATCAAATTCCAAATATGTTTTAATTTTATTATAATAAATAAATAAATTTTTTTCTAACACACATCTACCTTACTAACGCACTTCTAAATGCCAAAAAGGCTTTAGTTTTGTTGTAATAAATTAATTTATTTATAACAAAATAAAACCACAGGTATTTCTTCGTTGTGGAATTTTTTTTACAAAAACTTACCACACATATACCTTTTAACGTTATAAATAGAAATATTCTCATTTGAATAGTCTATAATTATTTAAACAAACTTTGTTTAAACAAATTAAATTTTTTTGTTAATTTTTTTTTACCTGGCGGGGTACTTATCAGTTTCAGCGGTTCTGATTTCGCCCCAGAAGAATATGTCATCTGTGTTTATATTTCCTTGATCAAATAAAGACTATTTAATTAAACAAAGATTGTTTAACTAATTATACAGCTTTCAAATGAGACAATTTGCATTTAGAGCGTTAAAAGGTCTACAACATAGGAAAAAAGAAGTAGTTATATTTTGTTAATTTATTTTTAACAACATTAAAGCATCTTTTGGATTAATGGTATTGCTATTTTGCAGCAAGGGAAATAAATTAAGACAGTTTTAACCTCTATTCGTATAACAGGAAATTTAATCATTACCTTTATTTTATTTTTGTACGGCTTTGCTCCAAAATGAATAGTTTTAAAGTTATAAGCAAAGAAAATAGAAAAAAAAATCTATATTTTCAGTAATTTTTAAAGCTCTTTATCTTCTAATCGATTCCCTAATTCAGACATAATATATTTTTTGGGTTGCACGTTTTATTTATTATTGTGGCTAACCTATATTTACTTACTTAAAATTGATTTGCTTCAAGAATTTATATAATAATGAACGACACATATTTGGAAGATCTGGGCGGTTGTTTACTTCACTTAAAATTTTATTTAATGTAGGCATTTCATTCTTGAAAAAGAAGCTGTGTACTATCTGGCGTATAGATGTTTTAACTTTTTCATCATATGTTGCAAGAATAGAAGGTCGACCGCCAATATTTTTAGGACATCTTACTGTTCCAGTTTGCTTATATTCTTTAATTGTTCGGTAAATAGTTGAATTCGCAACACCTAAAATTAGCACATTACTTTAGTAAGTCTTGATTTTAACTATAACTATTCTGCAAAACTAACCTGTTGCCTGTTTTATTTTTGCTACCGTGGCTGTTATTTTCATTCCAGAATTATCACTTTTGATTTGTTTATACATGTTTATAATGCATTGTTTCTCATTTGTAGATAAATGACCCAAATGTACTCGGCGTTTTTTTGGTGGAGAAAAATTAATTGAATCCATATTGTTATCTTAATAACACTAATCACTAATATGTCGCTAAATAGTTCTGAAAAGAACTGTTTTTATATAAATACAAACGAAAAATCTAAAAAATGTAAGGAATACCGCAGAAAATACAAAAAATTGTCGATATAAATTTTGAATTTTAAAATTTCACAAATGTCATTAGTGTCAAAATGTCATAATTTGGTGGAGTAAACTTGCCTGCGATTGGACCAATTAGAAACAAGAATTACGGCGCGGAAAATTTGAATTACTCCTCCTGGTTAAAAAACAGACCATAAAATAGATGTTATAATAATTATTTTTCTTCCAAAAACGAATTGTTATTAGAACAGACAATTTTAGTTCTATCATATAATGATTTAATAACGCCTTTTTTATGTGCTGAATAATGTATTTCTAAACGGGGAAATTATTCATTTATAGATATTACAAAGAAAAGGTCTCTAAAACGTTTTTAAGCAAGCCAAAAAAATCACATTACAAGGAATGAATGAATCAAATATGTAGCACTTTTTTTGTAGATGTATTATTCAAAAACAAACTGAAGTTATTACTATAAACAAGAATCTGTATAGCTGTGGCTATGCTTGACTTAAATAAAACAACGATTATATAGAAAAAAAATCACAAATATCATTAAAATTATCTATATTTTTTAAATGGTAATATAATTTGTTACATTGATTTTTATATTTAATATTTTCTAAGTAAGTTTTTATATAAATAAATAGTCTATATATAAATGTACCATTAGATGAAACTTTGAAAACAATTAGGACCAAATTGCAAAATGATTGATTAACAACTTGAACCAAATTAAATGTGTCAGCTATAACGGAACTGTTGACATTATCTACTGACAACACTTATTTTCATCTAAACAATGATTTCTATAAACAAAATTTTTTGGGCTGTGCTTTAAATCCATAATTAGCTAATATATTGATGGAAGACTTCAAAACAAATATTCCTAATCAAAATTTAAAACTCACAATATGTTGGAAATATGTAGATGATCTGTTGGAAACACTTCTGATTAATATAAATAAAAGGTAAAAAGGAGGAGTCAATAAAACTTACAATGGAAAAGAAATAAAATAAATCGTTGCCTTTTCTGGATGTTTTAATCTCAAAGGAAAATAGTGGATATGGGACTCATGTATACAAAAAACCAACACATATGGAACATATATCTAAATTATAAATCAAATCACAACATAAATATTAAAAAGGGAGTCATTAAATCATTATATGATAAAACTAAAATTGCCTGTTCTAATGACAATTTGTTTTGGAAGAAAAATAATTATTAACATCTATTTTAGTCAAAAATGATTATCCGATGTCGGACGTCATGCGTAAGTCTGTCAGTAATTTCCCCGATTCAAATTCATAATAGGCAACCTACATTACGCGGCTCAGAATAGTGGGTCGGGCTCTAGACATTAGTGAAAAGAAAAACGTCCGATTCTTCTATTCTATATGATATATTATGATTTATGATATGTGATGCGTCTAGCGTCTCGTCTGTGTATTCTTATTTTGGTTAAGTGAACAGTGAATTTTAAAAATATGGAGACAGCCGAAACAGCCACGGAATCTGAAAAACCTAATAGTTTAGAAACTTATTTTAAAAATATTATAGATGGTAAAAAAATAGAGACCGACACAACTAAACTTGATAAAATACTAGAACAAAGCATCGATCTAAACTTTACTGGTATGAATCCCAAACTGAAGTTTATTTTACCCTACATGTTGGTTCACTATATAAAAATCTGGCCTGGTTGGAAAAAGGCAGCCCAATATCACGAAAAACGAATATCATTCGAGAATTGGTACGTGAAGTTTAAGGAATACCTTATATACAAAATAAACTTTATGATTAAAAATGACTTTGAGAAATCATTAGCTATGATTCGGTACAATACTTGCGTATTGGATGAGAGGAAAGTCACTAAATGTGATAATAGTACACAGACTTCTTCTAATGTAGACAAAACTACAGCTCCATTTACAATAGAAATCAGTGGTCCAGCAAAGGTTCTTAATTCTTTGATATTTTGTGAGGGAGTGGAAGGTATGTATTGTCTTACATTACCACATTACCAGGTCATACTAACAGTTGGATCTTTGTACCTAGATTCTTTCTCTTGTTGCCTCATATCAAAATGCTTTTACAATAATATGACTATTTTCAAGCATATTACTTTTAAATTTAGGACATCATCCAGAGTTTTTTCAGTTTTAAGTAATGTGGATTTCTGGATTGGAAGAGTTAAAACATAAAAAAAAACATGTAATTTTAATTACAATTCATTGTGATTTATTCCCTGAAATAGATATATCTATAGAAATAGATATATAATAGATATTCCCTGAAATATTCAGTGTAAAACTCGCTATAAGAAAATAATTACAAAACCATATTAAAAAAATATATTAAACTAATGATCTTGAATAATTTTTCTTGTAATAAAAAAGTCAAAATTAATTTGTAGACACCATATTTGTCAAAGAGTATACTGTACCTAATGCATGGGGTGATCAGTTAAGTATAAGACAACTTACAAACTGGCCATTTGTTGAAGTGAACTTTCACTCAGAATATCTTCATTTCAAAAGAACCAATAAGCATGACTACATACGATGCCTTACTTTTAATACAGAAAAAATAACTTTTAAGAGAACTGACTCCTTTATTGAAGAAATTAACATAATTGATGAAAATTCTACTAGGCAAGCGTATACATTAAATGCTGTTAAAGAATATTGCACTGCATACATTAGTACATTGAAGAAAAGAAATGACATATTGGTAAGTTTAATTTAATACATTTATAAACATCTTAAAAAAGGAATTCTATTGCTATACAAATAATTTATTTGCAGTGTAACTCATCTGTAACTTTCCCAAAAATTTGTTTTGTATTGTACCTCAAAAATTATATCTTCTAGCCTTAGCTGCAAATGTATTAATGAAGTCACCAAAATTGATTAAGGATGTTCTCTCCTGTTTCATTGTACTTCATCATCATTATTGGTGCTACAGCCCTATAAAAGAGCCTCGACCTTCCCAAGTCTATTACGCCAGTCAGTTCTATCCATTGCCAACTGTTGCCAGTTTGCTGCGCCTATTTGTCTACCATCCTCATCTACACCATCCCTCCATCTGAGTTTTGGTCTACCCCTTTTTCTACTTCCCACAGGTTGTGACATAAGGATTCTTCTAGGAGGGTTGTTCTGCTGTGATCTTGCCAGATGTCCTGCCCATCTTAGTCTTCCTATTTTTATAAAGGATACTACGTCCTTACCACCAAATATATGTTTATATCTGTGATATATCTCGTAGTTGTACCTCCTTCTCCAAACACCATTTTCACAGATGCCACCAAATATTCTTCTCAGGATCCTTCGTTCAAATATAAGCAGGAGATTTTCATCTGCCTTGGAAATGGTCCATGTCTCCAACCCATATGTCAACACTGGTTGTATAAGGGTTTTGTATATGGTTATTTTTGTTTTTTGGCTTAAGTTTCTGCTTCTCATATGTCTACTCAGTCCAAAATAGCATTTGTTTGCTAGGATTATTCTTCACTTGATTTCTTCCGTCATGACGTTCTCCTTGGTGATCAGGGAGCCTAAGTATGTGAATTTGTCCACCACTTCAAAGGTAGAATTATCAACCGTGAATTGGTGGCCGATTCATTGTACTTCTCATGTAGTTTTTAATGATTTTAAAGTTTGCTAAAACTTCATTCTCGTAATTGGCAGCATGGGAAACATTCTCAGTGCAGTAGTAATGTTAGGGTAGCCTTCCTCTAGTTTAGTTTTATAAATAAGACTTAACATTTCTCTTGATGCAGTTAAATTTAGCTCAATCTAATTGTTAAAGCTCATTCTTGTTATGTAACACATTTCAGAATCTGAAAAACTCAATGGCCAAGAACCAAGATCTCTAAAATCAAAAGAAAACCTTGTCTTGAAGACCAATTGTAGTTTTAGGACACTACAACTGATCAACTTAAGATGGGGAAGGAATGCAAATTCATAAAAACCATACAAACGAAAAAACTGGAATATCTGGGCCACATAATGAGAGGAGAAAAGTACTCTCTGCTTAGACTCATAATCCACAGAAAAATCTCAGGAAAGAGAAATGTGGGACATAGGAGGATTTCCTGGTTGCGAAATTTAAGGGAGTGGTATGGGTGCAGCTCAATACAGTTGTTCAGAGCTGCAGCCAACAAAGTAAAGATTGCTGTGATGGTAGCCAACCTCCGATAGGAGACGGTACTGCAAGAAGAAGAACTGATCTACACTTTTCAAATTTTGCTACCCCCTGAAATCTGTTGCCTGGGGCACATGCCCCCTCTGCCCTGCCCTAGTTCCGGGCCTGCTTAGACATCATTGTCTGGGAGTATTAAAAATGAGACTGAAATGAAGATTACTCTGACTATGTACTTTTTTCGTACATTACAAATATTATTAATAAACAAACAATGTAATTTGTTTAAACAGTTAAACAAATATTGGTAAAAATACCCAATGTTTTGTATTTTGAGAATGATTTCTGAAGTGAAAATTGAAACGTCAAATAAACTTAATTTTAAAGTAAAATTGTGGCTCATTCTCAAAAATAGTGAATTGAAATAGTAGGTTATAAATAAAATGTAACCATAATTTTGCAGAAGGGTTTTCCATTGTAAAAAAGTTGTTTTTTGACTTTTTTTTTATACATATTGATAATTTAACTATTAAACTTTCATTTGGTGTGTGTATAATTACTGTATCTCAATTATTTTCTGACCAATGTTATTGCAAAAAAGTCTCTGGGATAAACAAATAGAATAACTTTTAAACTACTTAATTAATGGATCGATCTGAAATTTTGAGGGATTGTTAGGTCCACAATACTCAACTTTGGGCGCAATAACATTTATCTAGGTTGATTTTTTACAATAATTATAAATAATTAACGATTTTGTCTTGCAGTTTTCAAAACAACAAATTAATTTTACAACTTTTTGCAATCGCCATTTTAAAGTTTTTTTTTAAGATAAAGTTTTGTACTTTTACCTTAAATTCTTCTTCTTCTTTTGGCATCATAACCCTGGATGGGTCTTTGTCTGTCTAGCTATGTCCTTCCATTCAGATCCCTCTTGTGCCCTTCTTCTCCATTGTCTTATGTTCATTGTTTTCAGGTTGTCTTCCACGTCATCCAACCATCTCGTTTTGGGCCTTCCTTTTTTTCGCCTTCCTATGGGCTTCCATTGTAACATTTTCTTTGTTGTTTTTGCATCGTTTTGTCTCTACACATGTCCCAGCCATGACAGTCTTTGACTTTTCACAAATCTTACAATGTCATAACCTTCATTTAACTCATTAACCTCGTCGTTTCTCCTGATTCTCCATGTGCCATCTTCCTCTTGTACCGGGCCATATACTTTTCTCAGTATTTTTCTCTCGAATGTCCTGAGTTGGGCTTCATCTTTTTTCGTCATTACCCAAGTTTCACATCCATAGGTTACTACGGGTCTAATCAGTGTTCTGTAGATAGTTATTTTGGTTCTTTTGTCTAATAATTTCGATGTCATCAATCTTTTATTAGCATAGTATGTACGATTCCCGCTGGAAATACGTGCATTAATTTCGCTACTTACGGAGTTCTGATTGATTTCTGTGCCGAGATATGTAAAGGCATCCACTCGTTCGATAGTATAGTTGTCTATTGTGATATTATTTTCATTGTCAGTTATTCTTTTGACTGTCATATACTTCGTTTTTGCTTCGTTTATTTTGAGACCTCTTTTTCTTGCTTCAGGACCAATTTTTACCTCAAATATTAAACTTTTTAATGGTAAGCAAAAAATTGCATTTTTTACAGTAAAGTTTAATAAGTAAAAAAAAACGCCGAAATCTGTACGGAAAACGTATAGGTTTTCTTTATATAGACCTATAATAACTAAAAAAATTTCAGATGCCTGGATTTGTCACAGTCCCGAGAGAAGTCATAATTTTTCGAATTAATAATACTTTATGTCTAATGTTGGTTTTGGAACACTTTCAAAGGTTTTCATTGAAATCTACTTTTTTTTCTTACTCCCAAAATTAGAAGGAATGAGAAATAATACTTTTATATAGATTTAAATTTTTTATTTTTCTTTAAGAATTGGAACGGAACAAGTTTTGATGAAGTTAAGGTTATTATAGAAGACTTTATCCTAGATATATTTGCCTTAGGTTTTAACAGTATCGCTACAAATACGTCAGTATTGTACAATATCGGAAACTCGGTATATGCCAGAAATAAATGTATCAAAACTAGGTAAGCTATTTATATATTTTATCATTTACTTTCAATTGTACTAGAAATAAAATTTATTTACCGTTTGGTATTATATTTTTTACCGATAACCTAATTCGCAGCCAACTTTTTAGGATCAACAAAATTTTCAAAAGAATTAAAATTTTAAATTTTTAAAATAATAAACTTCTTGCATGAAATGGCCGGTCTTTTCACTTCCAGATAAATATATCTGACAGATAGTTATCTGAAGGATAGACATTTATTTATAAAATAAAATGTACCGTCTTTTCACGTCAAATTTTGTTGCCGTTACTTATCTATAAGATAAATGTAAAATTTATTTCCAAACACACTAATATTTAATTGATTGTCAAAGAAATCACAATAATGTTTTAATATCTCTTTTGATTATACAATTTGTGGTGGCAGGAATAAATTAAATTATATAAAGAAACATTTAATAACGAATAAAAAAACAATACATGATTCTTCTCAGGTTTTTCCATAATATTAAAATATTAGGTTGAGTTTACCGAAAGTACAAGCTGATTATAGCCGCAAATGTCAAACATGGAACAAAAAATTTCGGTATAGCAGTGTTGGCATGTTTTTATAATGTAGATGCTGTATGCTTCAAATATAAAAAGATAAAGCTTTAGAAAAGTACATTTTGTTTATATTATGTTATGAATTCTGCAATTTTTGATTTATAAAAAACAACAATGAGTAATTATTTGTTTCTTTGTAGATTAATTGAAGTTAATTATTAGAAATTTTTTTTAGCAATTACCCTTTGAAAGATTGGAGGATAGATTTGGCAATCGTCAAATCAGCAGTTGCCAGATTATAAAAGATGTTTGCAATTAATCTCGAAAGAGACAAATATTTACTCGTTATTGCTTCATATAAATTAAAAATTACAGAATTCATAAAATAATACATATAATCAAAATGTACTTTACAAAATCAAAAATATAACCTAAATACTATTAGGTTATATATACAAATAAATATTTTATATGTGAGATAATTTTAAATTATTTTATCTGTCAGTTTATCTGTACAGATTTGTTTCCTAGGTAACGCTAGAATTTTAAATCTAAACTAACATAAAGCTTTAAATTATTTTGTATTAAATTCTACCTTAAGAATATGTATTATTAAAATTAATTACTAATTATATTAATATATCATTAATACAGTATTATTAATTAAACGTATCGTTTCAAAAACATATATTATTGAAATGTCAAATGGTGGTAGTTCAGATTTCTTTCCTAGATGGCGTGGTTAGTTTACTGGACAAACAATGTGACTTGTCATCATAGCTTTTTATATAGATAGATAGACTGTTTTATCCTATGTAATTTGTTTTCCATGTAGTTTATTTTTGGTTTTTGTTTCAGTGACCAATCTATATGTTTTGGAGAATGCCTAACTCCAAAACTTTGTCTCTCTCTACATGCCTTCACGGCAATAAAGGATGCTAGTATAACCACTTTCGATGATCTGTTTCTAAACAACGATACATTACTACCGACGATTACATATCGATGCACGTATTGCAATGTATCATACAACAATTCAAAAGATCTGTGGAACCATTTCAAGGGAGCTCATGTCATGGAACAACCAGTATTATGTATAAAATGTAAATTACAGATTAAGATCGACAAGCTGACTGATAACCGATGGTATCATCAGTGCAGTAAAAAAGTAGATACATCAAAAGACAGCTCTTCTTCGCCAGCAAAAGCTTAGAGAAGACACCTATACCGAATATTTTAATTTTTTGTGATTACCTACAATTGTTGTTAAAGATATTGAATAATTACAACAAACATATCTTTTTCTGGTTTTTTCTTTCTTATACCTTCCTACTATAGTATGTATGTCCCAAAATAAACGGCCGTCGTTTAGGCAGTTTTTGAGGAATCTTGGTATGGAAGCTTGCTTCAATTTCCTCTGAGTTAAACCAGTGATCGATCATAAACTCCGTTAGGCTTTCACGACCATCGTCTAACTTGTTAAACTGTTTGTTCGGGCTGTTAGGCCGTTGTCTTCTGAGATTAGTTCTCGACGTTTCGCCAACACTAGGGGTTGGCATCTTCTGGAGATGTTATTGCTTTGCTGAAAATGACGTCATTTTCAGGTTACGAGCGAAACAGTAACATCTCCAGAAGATGCCAACCCCTAGTGTTGGCGAAACGTCGAGAACTAATCTCAGAAGACAACGGGCTAACAGCCCGAACAAACAGTTTAACATGATCGATCATGTTATTATTGACTCTAGACATCACTCAGACGTAACAAACGTATGCAGCAGACAAGGGGCAAATGCAGACTTGGATCACTACCTAGTGGAAAGCAGAATAAGAGCCAGAATCTCAAACATTAAAAAAGAAAAGGGATCCAAAATTGAAAAATATGAAATAAAAAACTTAACAGACAACAGCAAAAAGGCAAAATATAAAGATTATATAAAGGGAAGGCTAGAAAACATACAACAGCACGAGAATATAAACAGAGAATGGGAAGAATGTAAAAATATCATACAAGACGCGGCCAAAGAAACCCTGGGTCTACAAAAAAAGCTCAAATCAACTGAAGGACAGTGGTTCGATGAAGAGTTTGTAACATAAGAGAGAGGAAAAATAATGCATATCAACGACATAGAACACGAAAGGCAGAGGAGGAATATAGAATGCTAAGGAGGAAAGAGAAGAAAATACATCGCAAATGGAATAGACAACACATGGAAAAAGAACTCCAAGAAATGGAAGAACTAAATAAACCATAAGAAAACATAAAATTCTACCAAAAACTTAACAAAAACAGAAAAGAATTTAAACCAAGAACAATGATGTGCAGAGAGAAAGAATAAGTACTACAAAGATGGACAGAATTCTTCAAAGAAAAGTTTGAAAAAAACGAAGATCCACTATATGATGGAATTATACTGGATAAAACGGATATCAGAGAAACAACCCCCCCCCCCTTCAGTAGCTGAAATGCAAGAAGCAGTTACCAGACTGAAAAACAACAAGTCACCTGGATTAGACAACATTAGCGCAGAATTAATAAAGACAGACTCCCTATTGAATGCGATATACGAACTAATAGTGAACATAATGGAATAATAAACAACTGCCACAAGACTGGAATACCGGAGTAATTATCCCACTACATAAAAAGGGAGATCAGCTTCAATGTAAAAACTACCGGGCAATAACGCTACTAACTGTGGCATATAAAATACTGTCAAATATTGTGTATGACCGATTGAGACTATATGCGGAACAAATAGTTGGGGGATATCAATGTGGTTTTTGCAGGCAAAAGTCCGCAATAGATCAGATCTCCGTCTTGAGGCAAATCTTGGAAAAGACTAGTGAATTTAATATAGACACACATCATCTTTTCATTGATTTTGGGAGTGCCTATGATAGCATCCATCGAGAATTTCTGATCCACGCACTGAAAGAGTTTATTATTCCAACTCAACTCATTGATATAGTAAAAGAAACACTTAAAGTACAAAGCAAAATTCGAATTCAATACGCACTAACAGATACAATCCATGTGAGAACGGGCCTACGACAGGGAGATTCCCTATCCTGTATTCTATTCAAAATCACATTAGAGAAAATAATTCAACTCGACAGTTACTATTAAATTTTTTTGATTAGAGTGTCCTATTGACAAAAATTAAAAATGCGTTTTAAACATGAAGAGTGTAGCTTTCGTATGAAATATTTGTATTTTGCTGCAAATGAAGTCAGTTTTTATAAAGGTGTTAAATAAATTGGGCGATTTTGACAATTCTCATGAGATCAATAAAATTTATCACTTCCATTGGTCACTATGAAATTTTATTGTTAGCATCTAATTTTTAATACCATCTTCGTGGAGGCTTTTCTCTTGACGTACGATCGTTTGTAATGTGAAAGTTTACATTCAGCGATTTTTATACATATGTACTTTAAACTCTCAGTAAGTTATGTCTCAGTTTTGTTGCCAAAACTCAAAATCGGAATTTCATGTTATAGCATAGTGATAAATTTTCTCATGAGAATCAAAAAAATGGCACAATCTTTTTTTTATTTAACATCTTTATAGAAACTGACTTCATTTGTGGCAAAATGCAAAAATATACGAAAGCTGGTATACTCTTCTCTTTTAAAACGCATTTTGATTTTTGCTCATAGGACACTCTGATCAAAAGATATTGAATTTTTACATCTTTTATTTAAAAAATTAATTTAGGGCACCTAACTGACATTCAAAATCGCCAATCGCTTCAACCGTTGTTTCTAGGAGAACGGTTCATTTTACAGGAAAGGTGCAAATAACCACATTTTTTCTATGGCATAGAGATTCTTGGTAAATTGATTTTTTCCGTTTTTACCGCCTTACAAAGTTGGGGAAGGTTTATAGGAAACCTAGAGGTAAGAGTGGCAAAACTTTTGTGGAGTCCCATAAATGACATTCTTAGCAAAATTCAGCTTGTTTGTATGGTTTTTAGAGGTTCAGTGGCAAATTGAAAAGAATTATATGCCTTACATTATGATGAGGTCTATGAAAACAAATGTTCCCTTTATCTACAATTAAAAGATTTAGAGGTGAATAAAACAGTGTATTTTCTTATTATATCTTTATATTCAAACATGTACAAAGATAAAACAAAATTAAAAAATTCAAATAATGTACTGTTGATAGTAGCTTAAATAAATTCTTATAATATACAATAATTCTTTACGTCTCTGAATCGCAAAGAAAAAATATTATTCCTCTTCTTCCTCTTCGCCAGAATTTTCTTTATCGTCTTTATCTTCTTCACTATAGATTTGTCCCTCGTCTTGTTCTTCGTCATCATCGCCAGCAACTTCTGCATTTTCGAGTTCTGCTCGTTCCATCTGTTTGACGAGTTCAGCTTCGTCAGTAGCTGTGACCACTTTGGGCTGAAAGTAAAATTAATCTCTTAACCTTAACATAAATTATTTTAAATAATATGAGTAGGATAAAGAAAAAGTGTTTATGAGATCTATTACAAAAGTGTGACAACATTCATTCATAATCATTTCAGAATGCTTATTCTTAGTCATCCAGCTCCTGGCTGGATTCACCTGGATATATAATATATACATATTTAACACTTTAGGAAAAAATCTGGAAAAGCAACTATTTATTTTAGTAAATGGCTAACAATAATTCTAGATACATATCGAATATTAAAAAAAACTTACAGCCATTTGAATATTAAATACTCCACCCAATTCAGTGATTGTTGCTTTAACTTTCTCTATAGCATCACCTAAAACTTTTAAACCATCTTGTTTTTCAGGTGTAGATGTAGTCATAACTAAAAAAACAAGAAAAATGTATCATATATTAGTAAATATTAATTTGCCAATAAATATCTTTATATATCATGCACTGAGTCTGTCCCAAATGTATTGGGTCTTAACTGATAACTTCACAATGCTTTATTCTTCAGCATTCAGCAACAGAAAAATTTTGCAGGGAGATATGTCGGAACTTTATCAAACTGGCTGAATTATGTACACTTGCGTACCGAAAACTATTGCACAAAAAATTGATTTGTTTCGTGATCATACTATATGATCACGACCATTTTCAAGTTATCTAGGATAAAGAACTGTTTTATGCTCTTCCAACAGCAATTTTGTATTGAATTCAGCATACATTCATTCCCAAATTCTCAATTAGAATTATGGTATATTTACAAACTAAACTATTATGGAATTTGATCATTTGTAAACTTACCATAGAGAGGAGGAGCTATAAGATTGATTTTAATGGGCAATTCTTCAGTTGAAAGAGCCAAGCCAGCTTTAAGGGCAGTTTTAACAGCATCAATACCTTCATAACCATAACAAGCACATTCAATATCAGCCCTGATTTTGACTGCTTGAGATGTTAGCTTTCTTTTTATGTTACTAAGCAAGACTTCTTTTGTTTTGTCATCTAAGTCACATTCTGCTAAAATACTGGGGTCTCTAAAAGATTTTAACAAAGTTAAATTAACAAGTTTAAGGACTTTAATGGGCATTATAATGCAATATTAACTCATATTTCATCATTTTTTTAAAACCATAAATATATAAAATATTACATCCAATTACTTACAAAACAGCTTGTTTAAAGAAGTCATATGCACTAGCTTTATTCTTCTTATATTTTTCTTCAAAATACCAAGCAGTCTTCTGATACAATTCTTCTAATTGTTCATCTGATTCATACTTTAGTAATTCTGCAACATGCCTTAAAATTGAATTAACAGCCTTAGCCTTTGCAAACCTCTCTGTACATTTTTCTACATCCTCAGCGCTAACACGACGTTTTGAAAGATCTATATACCCCTTTTCCTTGTCTACTCTTATAACTACAACGGGTTCGGTTTTTCCTACACGAATCAATTTGTTAATTGACCTAATACGTCTTCTGGACAATTCAGACAACAGGATCATGCCTTCTATATTATTGTATTCTAGTAAATGGACGTAGGCTCCCATTTCGGCGATGGCCCTTACATTAACCATGACTACATCTTCCACTTCGGGATATTTTTCTTTATAAAATCGACACGATAGCGGCATTTTGGGATTGTGAAGAATCCAAGTATATGCTGAAATTTGAGGTTAGATTTACTTGGTTAATTTGAACAGAAGTTAATACTATAATTTAGCAAATACTTTACAGAACTATTATAATGCTCGTGCAGCAATAAAAATAATTTTTATATTTAAACAAATACTGTTTACTTCTTTTCTTGACATACCTTCACGTGTCCAAAAACTAGGAGCTACAGCCTGTCAAAAAGAAATGTCAGTTTTCTAGTTTTCTGTTTATCTGCAGGCAGTCAGAAAAATCTAAAAAATAGTTGCCACATTTATATATTATACACGTTGTCATGTTTATTCGTTTTACAAATATTTTCTGGGAAATAATTAATAAATTATAAAGTAAATTCGCTATTATTTCCTCCGGCACCCACGTATAACGATTGTTCTAATAAATGGTATAAGTGATTAATTAAAATCAACAAGATGTACCAAATTTTAATTAAACATTATATTAATATTATATACCATTTTAAATATGTAAGTCAAAACTTCAAATAAAAAATTAATTTTACAATTTTATGATTTATGGCTTATGGTTTAATGGTTTACATCCAAAAAAATAATAAATATTTTTTAAATATTCTTTACGGTTTTGTAAAAATTTAAGGGACTTTACTTAACGGAAAACTTTTAATATCAGTTTTAGTTACTTTATTATTATTACTTCTATTTTCTTACATTTCACCAAACAATATTCTTTTCCAGGTACATTTTTTTGCGTTATTTTTTTGAGTTGGCAAGTTACGCAAGTCCAAATAATAGAGAAGAAATTATTGTTGATTGTCATGTGTCATGTCATGTGTCTAATCAATGAAATGTCAATTAACTGTGATGTGACAGTTTCAGTCCCATTTTAATTACTATTTAGATTAATGATTATAACATTTTCCAATTTTTTAATTAATTATAGGCTTCGACAATGGCGTCTGTAAATAACCAGAGCAACATAGACTCCTTAAAAAATGAAATAGAAAGGTTAACGAGAGAATTAGATCAAGCAAGTAGTGAAAAAGTTCAGTCAGCTCAGTATGGATTAGTCTTATTAGAAGAAAAGAAAGAACTGCAACAAAAATGTGAAGAATTTGAAGCTCTATACGAGAATACCAAACATGAGTTAAACATTACTCAGGAGGCTTTAGCAAAGTTCCAAACTAGTCATAAAGTTACAACAAAAACTGGGATTGAGACTGAAGAATCACTCATAAATGAGTCGGTAGCTAGAGAATCGTCGTTGACGTTACAGATTTTAGAGTTAGAAAATGAGATTAAACAATGCAGGCATGAGTTGGAAAGAGTCACTGCTGAAAGAGATCGAATGCTCCAAGAAAATAATGACATGGGTAATAATGCTTTAATATAAATTATATAAAAGACTTCCTGTTATTGTATGTGTAAATGCCAGTTTATTAATCCTATCACTTATCTTTATTTGAAATTTTATTATTGTCTAGAAACCATTATGTGTTTTATTTTGTATTAGGCAAAGACAAGGAGGATAGAAATATGGAATGCAAAAAAATCAGAACAGAACTAAGAGAAGTCAAATTTAGAGAAAACCGTCTTATAGCTGATTATTCGGAACTGGAAGAAGAGAATATTGCTCTTCAAAAACAAGTTTCTGCCTTGAAAAGTTCTCAAGTCGAATTTGAGAGTTTGAAGCATGAAATAAGAAGATTGCAAGAAGAGATGGATTTGTTGAATTTGCAGTTGGAAGAAATGACGAATTTAAAGAAAATTGCTGAGAAACATATGGAAGAAGCCCTTGAATCATTACAGGTATGTAACAATCATCATTGTTGCAAAGTTTGTATTCATATTGCAGTTTATTTGAAATTTAATAGTAAAAAGCAGTCTTTACAGTAGCATCTGATACTTTAAATAATGATTTTGATGTTATAAACTTTATACATTCCAACTGTTTATATTAGGATTGTCTAAATACAAATTTAATCAACATAATGCAGAAACAATAAAAGATATGTCTATAAATCAGAATATTATAAACATTTGAACACTTACTATAAACACTGTCCACCTTATAAACTGCAATATATTATGCAAAATAGAAAAGTGCACAATCTCTAATATTCTCTTAAAAAGAAGTTAATACTTAACAAGCAATGATATAAAAATATCTATATATTAATTTATAAGCTGATGTAGGTAGTTTCAACCATGAACTGCATCAGAGTAAACTTCACACCTTGGATATTTTGAGTCGATTACATTCATGGATTTATGTCCATATCAGTGAGAACTCAAGTGGTGAAAATTTACAGCTCAGTTTCTGATGAAATGGCATTTGGGATACCATATGGTTCCCATTATGGTCCTGTATTTTTCTATCTTTGCTGGATCTGAGTGGGAAATGTAAATTCTGCAGTGCCTTACACTTTGCAAAAGATTCCTAGATAACATCGATGAAAGATTCCTAGATAACATCGATGAAGACATGAGAAATATGGAAATACGTGCTTGGTGGAGGAAGGCGATGGATAGGGACAACTGGAGAAAAATTCTTGGGGAGGCTAGGACCCACACAGGGTTGTAAAGCCAAAATGATGATGATGTTACACTTTGCAGACAATGCCAAATTAGGACTCTACTAGATGAAATTTGCCTTGAAGAAGACTTGAATCCAATTTTTGCATGATAAATAAATAAGATGATTTTAAACATTAACAAAAACTACAAAATTGCACTTTCTAGACAATGAGGCTGTTAATTGTTTTCTTCTTCAATTAATACTACATTAACACTAAAATTAAAATGTCCAATCTTGCCACTTTGATTGATTGGTTGATGATAAGTACTTTTTTAATACATGTAAAGTATAACCTACTTAATTTAACTTTTTGTTTCTCTTTAATGCATTTTGTCCCGTTTAGATTTTGATTTATATAAATTCCCAAAAATGTTGTTGTTTCAGACTGACTGAATTTTACTGGATCTTGCCATTTCAGGGATATGTCTCTCTGATGTATTCAAAAGCAAATAAATTGTGTTTTCTCTTGATTTAAAGATAAATATTTTGGAAAAACTAGACTTGAGCTTCTTCTATAGTTTTGATTGTCACTTGATATAATTGTTCAGAAGATAAAGATGCAAATTTATAAATTGTAAGGTCAATGAAAAAGGTCATTTATATAAAGTAGAAAGACAGTTAGAGCCAAGACACTACCCTGCGTAATGCCTCTGATGTTCTACATTACCTGTCTTCATAACAACAATCTGCCTACACTATGAAAAAGGATTGAGTGTTCCAAAGGATCAAAAGTTTTTCTAAGACCAAGAATACACCCATGGAAACACCTGTTTCTTCTGATGAAGTTTTAATATTCTCCAGAAAGTGATACACAACAGTCTCCACACTTTTTCCCCTATGATATCTATGCTGACAGTATGATTGTTTCTATCAAAAATTCTATTCTAGAGCAAACAGCAAGTTGAAATATTTTTGAAAAAGAGGAAATAAGACTAATGGGTTTATAATCCTTTAATAGCATGTGAGATCAATTTTTGTAGAGTCATTAGTTATAACATTTTTAATGATTTTGAAACAAATCCAAATCCAAATTTAATGTTCAGGATATGCATAAGAGAATGGCCAACTTAAAATCATAATGTTTTAAGAGATTATTGGACACTTCATCAAAACCTGGGCAGAGTTTACTTTTTATGCCTTAAATTAATTGTATGTTCTCAATTATTGTGATAGGTTTTAAGTATATGGAGTAAAAGTTAAAAGAAATATGACAAGAAAATTCTGATACCTTCTTAGGTTATCCACACTTTGTTAGTGTTGATTTATTGAAATTGTCTGCAATTTCTTTGCCTGTTACATGCAACTTGTGATCACTCTATTTTGTTTTCTTTTAATTTGTTTATAATATTGCAAGGATGTAATGGATAGTGATGCGCAACATATAGCCTCCCTGATCCAAATGTCAGCCTCACCTGCCAAGCAGAGTAAGCAGACATGTACTGATCATGGGTATCGGAGACCAAGGCAGGAAAGGAGTCGGGGCTTTTCAGGTTGTCAACCAGCGAAATCCCTACCAGAAAAAGAAAAAAGCAGACAGTCAATTTAAAATTGGAATATGGAATGTGACCAGTGAAAGTAAAAAACTACTGAGAACAAAGAACATCGACACATGGGATATAAGAATAATAAATAATCTGTATTATGAACAAGAAGCTGTATATAAGAATAAATAACTTAATAAAATAAAAATCAAAAGAGGTGTTAGACAAGGCTGTGTGTCTTGTCGCCATTACTGTTTAATGCATACTCAGAGAAAATATTAAAAAAATCATTAGAAGATGAAGTAGCAGGCATAAAAATAAATAGCCTACCCATACGTGAAATTAGATATGCTGATGATACAATACTAATAGCAGAAAATATTACAGATCTACAAAGAATTTTAGCAGTGGCAGCTGATGTGGTAAAATATTTTGGGTAGGCCAAGCCAGCAAATTACATGTAGCTATGTGTAATCAGTGGCGGATCCAGAGGGAGGGGTCACGGGGTCATGCCCCCCCCCCCCTCCTTAAAAATATTTGAAAACCCACTTATCCTATTGATGGTAAGACTAAAAGTGACCTTGCATCAGAGAAAAGTAATCACCCTCAAGATCCATGACATCCCCAAAAAAAATTCTGTAGCTGCCAGTGTGTGTAATACATATTTTTTTTGTGTGAGAGTGGGAATCTTTTTTTTTCGAATTTTACGAATTTTTTAAATTTATTTGGGTAACTGTGCACTTGTTTGCAATTGTGTTTGTTTAAAAATATGTTTTTTGCAATTATAGAATATGTTACATATTTTTTTTTATCATAATTTAAAAGAAAATTTATATTACAATTCGATAATTATGTTAAAAGGGACAACGATGGTCGGCGTAGGCCTGATCGATTGGCATTCTTTTATTTAGTTATTCTAAAAATGTAATTAAGGGTTAATAGCTGCCTACGAAGCTTTAGCGTGGGTTCACCTATTTCAGCTTGTATGCTATTTATCAGCTTTATGCTATTTATCAGCTTTATGCTATTTTAATGTGGTTAGTAATTTTGAAATGAATGAATGGTCTATATAGCATGAGCAGTGTTTTACCACCGGCACCCCAAGTTTTGTGAGCTAGGTACTTCTACAAGTAGTCATTTCAACATAAAAGATCTAATTGCTGGATATGACTTTTCTAATTTAACAGTTGATCAAATATCATTCCTTGAAATTTTATTTTGTTTGTAGTATAGGAAATATTTTGGTTTTCAAATCTTAAATTTGGTTTATCCTTGATATGTCTTTTTGAACATTTTGTTTTATTAGAGCAAAAACTAAAACCGGTATTTAAGGAACAATTTATTAGTTTACTTAAGTGTTCTTGTAATATTGATGCCATATGATTAACATTCTTGCCTTTGATGTAAATAATTAAGGTGACATTTTTATTATATCGTTTATTGCTAATAAAAATAGAGTAGGATTGATAATGGATGCTTGTAGGATTCTTTTTTGTCATTCTCCAAGATAGGATCATTTGCTCGGACCTGATTTTTTTTTAGAATGTTCAATATACAGTGTTTCTATACCGTATCAAATGCTTTAACTATGTCAAAGTGAATTGCCATACATTTTTGATTATTTTTAAAAGCTTCGTGAATAGATCTACCTGGTATAAAGCCAGTAATTTATCTTTTAGTTTAATAATAGAGATAAAAATGGCATTTTTCCATATTGGGAGGTTTTTTAATAAATTGTATTGATATGTCATCTGGATCTGGTGATGTCGTTTATGCTATTAATGCTTCTTGAAACTCCCCATAACTAAGAGGTGTATTGATAGGGTTGAATTCGTCAGAAATTGTAATAGGTATGGCCTCCTCCTGTTGTTTGTAAGTTGAGAACTCATTACTGTAATTTTGACTGGATGAGAATTTTTGATAGGTATCAGCTAGTTTATTTACTATATTCTGTGGGTCAGTTAGTAACGTCCCTTCTTTTTATAGACTTACGATTTGTTGGTAAGTATGCTCTCCCGTTTTTAACTTTTTTTAAACCAATGATATATTTGGGCTGCTGTTAATACTAGGTATGTATTTCTGCCAGGATTCTTGTTTGCTCTTTTTATGATTCTTCTTGCTTCAGCTCTACATTCTTTGTACTTTGTTAATAGATCAATATTTTTGTACTTTTTGTATTGGTTTCAAATTATTTAGTAGCAGCCTCACATTGGCTTTTAGTTGTTCTACTTTAAAATTCCTGTAATGCACCGTTGTCCAATCATAATCATTTTTCAAGTTCATATCATATCATATTCGGTTCCAAATTTTCCTGGCCGTTGTGTTTCTTTTGGAATTAATTTTTCTTTTCATGTTCACGAGGTTCTCGGTATTACGGTTTCATTTTCATCATTCATTGTTTATAAATATTTTCTGATATCCAACCTGTTTCTCACTTTTTCCCTTTTTTTATCCTCTCAGCTTCTTTGTTGTTTTGTTTCAGCTTATGTTAAATCACTTTCAATGAAATACTGTATTTCTCTTGGTTTATTCTATGCTTTATAAAAATATGGTCATAGTAACAATAAACATCCTCTACGATTTTTTATTTTCTGAACATCCTTTTCTATCACATTTACATTTAATTTATTTGTAATAAAGTTGTTAGCATCTTCAATTTCTTCATTATTCTTAAAGTCATGTAATTTGATTAAAATATTTTATTTTTATTTTTTTCTTGAGTTCTAAATTTTCTTTTCGTAAATTACATGTTTTATCTTGAAAATTCGTTTGATCGGTTCAGATTGTTCTAAGCTCATAAATTCTATTATCATTTTTTTCAATTCTCGATATCAAACTTTGGTTTATTTAGTGTTATGCAGGCACTATATGTCAACAGATGCATCCTCGGACGCATCTGGAGATGCGTCTGCTGACTACATTGGTCGACTTGTAGGGGAGACATTATGCAGTCGAGATGTGGGATATTTTGATACCTCTAAACGTCGACAGATTCATTTGCAGACATGGGGAAGACTGTCATGCCTGAGGTTCGTTGAAAGGTACCACAGTGGAATTTTTACTGAATTGTGGAACTACCCATTGCCCCATCCTACTTTGCAATTCCGATCTGGGACCGGCAGTGGCACTGTGAGTTATTCAATACACTCAGAACTACTAAAGATGGATTTTATTTTAATTAATACCTCCGAAGTTCTCTGAATGCTTGATCAAACATTTTCTTATAGCTGAATTATAAACTTTTCTGAAACCATCTTTTAGTTAAATAAAAAAATGCATAGCACATAATATATTTTTTTACTCTGTTAAATAAACGAATAAAACAGACAAAAATATACTTTTTGTTTTGAATAAGGTTTATGATAAAAGCACACAAGGTTAAAGGATGGTCAATATTTTAATAGAATGGAATCTGATAATCCATATCCAATTTTGAGAAAGCTTTTAAATGGAGCAGGGAACTAACAGAAAAAATTGATTATTCCCTCCTATTTCAAAAGAGGTCAAGGATAGAATTTCTATAGGGATAATAACAGGGTTGACGATATGTACAGGATGATTTTACATTAAAAAGAGTCAATGTTTCAAAGTCAAAGACATTTTTTTTACTATCGTCTTCTTCAGAACAAAAATGCGTATCTCCGAGTAATCAATTTTAAAGAACAAATAAAACACTTAAAAATTGCGATGTTAAAAGATTGGAAAATGGATAATTCGAACATTTTTAATGTGAATCCGACAATAATTTTGTGTTTCCACACAATGTGCATATATAATTAAAATTCATTTGGTTACTTTGAACTTAACACCTGAACTGCCACAACCTCAACTGAAGTATGTACTTTGAACAATTGTTTATCCAGGAAATGGTCATTTCTTCGAATTCGAGAAGAGAGGGCGACTAATTACAGGGGGACTATTACTAAGGATATACTGACAAATACTGGATAAAAAACGATTGCTTCTGAAATTGTAATAAAGCCGGAAGAATTTCATTTAAGAGCAGCTTTTCATTATTAAGTAGTCAATGGACAACAAGAGCACATCTTTTCTTCATGAAATCTGTTTATCGTGATTTTCCAATTGACTGTAAAAGTTTATTCTTGTAGTCACAGAAATTACTTATGCAGAAGAGCGTGCTATAAGAATCATGACATTTTAAATTTTAAGTTACAAAACAATTAAACAATTATCCGATATTTGTGTAATATACAGTTTTGACCCCAATAAATAGATAATATTGTATAATATTTAATACTAATATACTTTTGATTGATTTTTTATATAATATAAAAATCTAAATAATCATTTTCATCACATCACACCGTCCGTCTCTCTGACAGTTAATCTTTTCTTTGACAGTATTTTCCTTTTTTTTATATCTTCATATCTATTATCTTAAACTCAACACAATCACTTAGAATATCGTACCATAATTCAATGATGATCGAGTGATTAATCCTCTCACCTGTAAAATGATTTATTTTTTCCGAGATTTTGATATTTGTGTCCTTTAAAAACACAACTCTTTTCATTGCCTTTTTATTCAACTTCTTAATATTGCAAATCAGTACAACTTTACGTACTTACTTTCTATGTCCAGAACACCATCAATCTTAAATCTTTTAGTTTCAATAGTTGGCTATGTAGATCGCAGGCATCGTCCTCCTGGTATACCCATCTTCTCAAGTTTACTAGCTCATTGTGAGATGCCAGTTTTTAGTTTGTTTAGTGCTCTAATAATATATAAAACTTATATGAACTTTGTGAGGGGATAACTGGTGATGAGCAGTTTGGTTTCCGAAACGGTATGGGTAGGTACTCGAGAAGCTCTTTTTTGCATGCAAATACTCTTACAAAAGAGCATTGAGTTTAGGAAAAATATTTACGTATGTTTTATAGATTTCGAAAAAGCCTTTGATAGAGTGCCACATACATTATTATTTCAATGCTTAGACTCAGTTGATCTGGACATGTATGACATTAGATTGCTTAAAAATCTTTACTACAATCAGACAGCTTGTGTTAAGGTGAACCAAGAGGTTTCAGCTAAAGTTTCTATTAAGCGTGGTGTCAGACAGGGATGTGTTATGTCACCGATGTTGTTTAATGCCTACACTGAACCAGTTTTTGAAATAGCGTTAAATAATCGCCGCGAAGGTGTGTGTGAAATTATTAACAACATCAGATACGCCGATGACACCGCAATAATGGCAGAGAGTCTAGAAGATCTTCAAACCCTGTTGAATGCTGTAAACAACGAATGCACTGAAAAGGGCTTAACAATCAACGAAAAAAAAAAAAACAAAATGGATGGTGGTCGGAAAAATTAATATTGAAGACTCAGTACTAAGATTAGATAACAAAATCCTGGAAAGGGTGGAACACTTTAGATATCTGGGTAGCTGGATTGACTGCAGGGTTGAAAGTGACGAGGAAATTTCGACCAGAATAGAACTCGCACGGAAAAACTTTATTAACTGGCGCTCTGTATTATGCAGTAGAAGTCTGTCGTTGACCACACGTCCAAGAGTATTGAAGTGCTACGTCTGGTCCACTTTGTTCTATGGATGTGAAACCTGGACAACAAAAATAAAAAATCTTAACAAATTAGAAGAGTTTGAGTTATGGTGTTACCGTCGCATGCTCAGAATCCCGTGGACAGCACACATATCTAACGAACGCGTGCTAGAGACCGTGCACAAAGAGCGAGAATTGATCAACATCATCAAAATGAGAAAGGTCCAATACTTCGGTCATATAATGAGAGGACCTAAATATCGCTTACTCCGGTTAATCATTCAGGGCAAAATCGAAGGAAAACGTTGGGTCGGAAGAAAACAACTGTCCTGGCTGCGTAACATTAGACAATGGACAGGTCGAACGGTCGAGGAACTGTTCTATCCAGCTGCCGACCGAGAATCATTTCATCAGCTTGTCAATATGACGATAGCCAACGCTTGAATACAAGATGTCGGGAAAAGAAGAAGATGTCGGGAAAATCAATTGATGTCCAGCATGCATTTTCTCGGACGGGTCAAAGTGTACAACGCACTTTAACGATAGTTGACGCTTGCCATAAGTTTATTCAGCGCATCTCAGACGCTTTGGGGACTGATCTTAATTTTTTCAGAAAGTTCTCCAATATCTTAGTCTGCTTGGCTGAATTTGATGATCATAGAAGTAATGTTTTTGATCCGTCTGCTGTTTTTTCCGTTCTACGTTAGACTTGACATAGCTTCTGGTTTGTGTCGGTTTCAAGCAACTCAATACTATACAGACTCTTTCTTTGAGGGCCTCGTCGACATTTTTGGCGTGGGTCGACTTGGTGCCGCAAAGCTGTGGCAAATCGTGATGAAAACCTTGAAATCAATCATTACGGGGGCGGGACAGGGGTTTACGGTTATCAATGAAGAAACAATAGTCCATTCGTGTCAATGAAAATAAAAAACCTTTCCGACCTTTCCTTGGGAAAGCGACGATGTTTTCTCCTACTGTTCTGTTATTTCTGCTTCGGCTTCCGACCAGTAAATGATTTTACTTTAAAGGACTACAGACAAATTGTAAAACAGATTATTCTGCGGTAATATCAAACTGTTCACGGAACAATTCCATGGATATTTAAGTGAATATCTCGTTGCTTCATCCAGTGTTAAAACAGTTATGTCTGCCTATCCCTTGTTTAACAGCAGCCGTAAGCTTTCCCAGAAAGAAATAGATATTATTATAGAATTTTTGTAACGAAATTATAAATTTTCAGAGCGAACGAGAAGCAAAATATGCCCTTAAAAAAGAACTGGATCAACAAATTAACCGTGAGTCCTTTTATAACATCAACAACCTCGCTTATCGTATCAGAGGTATAGCAGGAGAGGATCCAGTTAGCAGTGATTGTGAAGATGACCTTCCTGGCCTCAAACATATTGAAGCTACCATCTGTAGTGAGGTAAGAATGTATAATATTTTATTTTATATGTGCAATAAGTAATATTTATTTTTACTAGGTACAATCGCCGGATGGTAAGCAGGTTGATTTATTCTCCGAAGTGCATCTTAATGAACTAAGAAAATTGGAAAAGCAGTTGGAGGCTTTAGAAAAAGACAAAATTAGTTTGACGCAAAGTTTAAGGGAAAATCAGGGAATGGTGGAAAAGAGTCAAGGAGAATTGCAGGTAATGATTCAGATTTTGTACAGAAACATCTGAGTAACATTAACTATTATAACTATTTTTTCTTATTTATTTTCACTAGGTGTTTGTGGCCCGTTTAACCCAATTAGCAGCTCATGTAGACTCCTTACAACACCTCTCACAAACCGTTGATAAAAACCTCACTAAACCCGCAGAAGAAGCAGCTAGGGCCCTTCAACAATATCAGCAATGGTTCAAGATGTCATCTAAGGAGATAGAACTCCTAAAACGAGATATTAAAGAATTAGAAAATCTTACCAACGTATCTGATGCCACTCTGCAATTAAGAAACGAAATAACAAACTTGAAAAATAAACTGTTTGACACTGAACAAAAGAGTATGGATTTGGATGGTGATCTTAAGTTGTTGAGAGACTTCGCCTGTGAAGCAGGTGCTTCATTAGATGAAAGTCAAAATACATTGCAAGGAGTTTCAGAAGATTTGGCTCAACTTTATCACCATTTGTGCACAATTAATGGGCAAACCCCTTCTAGAGTTATCCTTGATCATGAAAAGGAAGGACTGACACCAAGTAGGTATTTTTTATATCCGAGTTTACTTCTTTATGCAATATTTTAATTTATCAGTGACTAATCAGATGATTCTGAAATTTGTTTTATATGAATTGTGTGACATGACCCATCTTCATGTTGTAACTTCCAAAAGGTGCTAGTAAAAATATTATGAGCTCGACCAGTTGGACGGCATTTAGTGTAATGGGCAATTCTTTTGTGGAGAAAAAAATCGGCCCGTGGCTTTTTGAGAGTACCGACAGAAGTGAATACTTTTTATAGCGCGTTATTAGTATATGTAGATTAATGAAATTTTATGTCTACTTATTACTGATTTGTTAATATTTTTTAATAACTTTTTAATAACTCGCTCTATACATCTGCTTGACCTCAGCATTTGTTCTCATTCGGTATTGGTTGCTATTAATGTCGTGATAAGGCCCAAAGATTCTTCTGAGGATTTTCCTCTCAAAACATCTAAGTTTTCTTTCAATTTCTTTGGTCAGGGTCCACGTCTCACACCCATACATGAGCACCGATCTAATCACCGTTTTATATATTCTAATCTTTGATGTTCGTGTTAGGCTTTTAGATTTAATAGTATTGTGGAGGCCGTACATACATCTGTTTGCTGCCTGAATTCTTGCTTTAATCTCTTCCGCGATATCGTTATCTGCAGTGATTGTTGCTCCGAGATATTTAAAACCCTCCACTCTTTCAAAGTTATATGGGTCTATTGTCACATTTTGCCCTATTCTATCTCGTCCCTTTTGTCTGTTGATGCACATGTATTTGGTTTTCTCTTCGTTTACCCTTAAACCAGTTTTCTTTGCCTCTACCTCCAATTTATTAAAAGTCTCCTTCACATTGGTGACAGTGTTTCCCACAATGTCAATGTCATCTGCGTATGCTAGTAGTAATTTTGGTCCATTTACTGTCAGTAATTCTGTTTTAAGGTGTGCTGCTCTTACTACTTTCTCCAGGATGATATTAAAGAGGAGAGGTGACAGCGCATCTCCTTGTTTCAGGCCATTGCTTATTTCGAAAGATTCTGATTTTCTTTAAAACGTTTGTTTAATGATTTTAGTAATTTTCAAAATTTGGTAAATATAATATAGAATATATTCATCATTTAAATTGTCATTATTATCTTGTATTTATGAGTAATTACTTCATTTTTGTTATCATTATATACTAAAAATAATACTACTTCTTTATTAATAAATAAAATAATATTTTTTTAATTTTAAATTAATTTTTAAATGTTTTTTGTATTTAATTTTATCCTATTTTATTAATTTAATTAAATTTTATGTAATTTTATTTAATTTTGTTTAATTTTATTCATATTGATTTGATTTGATTTTATTTTATTTTAATCGATCTTCATTTATTTTTATTTTATTTTATGTAAAATGCCAGGCGAGTGTCACGAAAGTAGTGTCATGAAATACTTAAAAGTGTCCATTTATGCGACGAAGGAAAGTCTTATACATGTAAACGTTTTCAATTTTATTAAAATTTTTAACAATGATATTAATTAACAGATGTTTTATGTACTTGCGAATGTACAAAAAATTGTTAAAATAAATAAATAAACTTTTATTTATTTTAAACAGATCATAAAATAAATAAAAATAAATAATAAAATTACTTTATTCAAATTTAAAAAATTTATCTAAACTTTAAAAATACAGAAATCATGGTATTAAACTTCGCGCTTATTTACAGTACCGCCTAGTGTACCACTTTTTTATTTTATTTGACTTTTTTGGTCAAATCATGGTAAAGTATCATAGAGAAAATCAAAACAAACATAATGCTTCAAGGTTTATTACAATCGACCGACTAGATCCGGAGAATAAAGATTTTGAGAAAGACAAGTTATCTTCAGATCTAGTCGGTGGATTTAAATAATCTTTGATGCATTTTGTTTGTTTCGGTTTTCTCTGTGATAATTTACCAAAACTAATTTGACAAAAAAAATAATAAAATTTTTGTGACTGAAAAAAGTCTGAAGTCGTCAAAGAATTCAAGTACCTGGGAGCGATAATAACATCTGAAAATAAATATTAAAAGGACGTGGCAGCCAGGATCATTGCAGGAAACAGGGCATATTACTCATAAATGACCGTACTTACATCAAAAATACTCTCAATACCAGCAAAAATAAGAGTGTACAAGACAATAATTCGTCCCACAATAACGTATGGAATTGAGACATGGACTCTGAACCAGCGGGAAACGACAAAATTACTGGTACTGGAAAGAAAGATACTGCGGACTATCTATGGACCTTGCAGAGAAGAGATAACAGGAGAATGGAGAAGAAGACATAATGATGAACTCCAGATAGTATACTAAGATCGAGTGACGAAAGACTCTTTTCAAAGAAAAACTTTTTCAAAGTAGTTTTCTTTAAATTTGGAATGTTTGGGTTTCGGTAATTTCATCAAGCACTTTTTTTAGATCTTTGGTAAGGTTTTGGAGGTTTAAATTCACCATTATTTTGGTGATGTTCTTTTAAAATATTATAAACGGATGATTTGTTAATACCTAAACTTATTTTTATCATTAACAATTTTCCTGTAGCTTCAGTAGTGAATTTAATAACACCTTCGCAGCCCTTCTCTGCATTTAACTCCTCAGATGCTTTTTTATATGTATTTAAAATTACACATTTTTCTTCAACAGTAAATTTTGTTTTTTTTGCCCTTTTTCTTGGAGGCGAAAGATTATTTCCATCCATATTTAAAACAAACGATCATCTAACACAAACTGATTTTATTTAATACGGTGCTTTGTGTACACGGCTTCTCCCGTTCGGTTTCAAACGCATGTGAGTTTGCAGACAGCCAATCACAACCCTGTGTTAAGTCTTTTATTTATTTATAATTATTTATATTTTGTTGTGAATTCTTTAATTTATAATGTCTTGTTCTTATCTTAATTCATTAAAAGGCACAATAATTTATATCAATTTATTTAACGAATACTACACATAATTTATATAGGCGAGCGTAACAATTAAAATCGCGGCCGCGGGTCTTCAGAATTAACTGTTCCTCCATATAAAAATGTTTTATTTATATACATAAATCGCCGTTATCTCGAAAAGTCTAAAACCTTCTTGAGTAGACTGGACGGCGAAACGGTAAGGGCAAACTGGATTTCCCATCGACTTGCCTCGAACTTTCGAAATGTTGTTTTTTTGGAAGCTTCCGTTCAGGTCTCGCACAATCTACAACATAACAGAATTAGTCATAATATTTACAGTTATTTTAGGCCAGGATATTTATCGTAACATTGCCCCCCTCTTAAAAGATGGTTCCTCCTGGAACCTTGTCGGGACTGGAACCGGAACTGTATGCTGGTATCGGCAACTGGACCCTCTTTTACAACTTCCAGTTGTATAAAAATGACAAGGGACGGTTTTCTCTCCGCACCAGTAACTATGCGGATTGCAACAGACTAACACCTGGACTTCGGTGTCTTTAAAGATCTCCTCCACCATATTTCGGATAACCCTCCAATCTAATTGGCGGCACTCCAACTTTGGCATGGCTAACTTTTGCACGTCGGACTCTAGTACGTGCTCTCTCAATTGAAGTAAGGCTTCCCATACATCTCGGTAGGTAGGTTGGTCACGGGCAGTGTCTTTTGTTACCAGGTAGAAAAGGTAACGTGATGCATCTTGGAGTTTCAAGGTTTTACCGGGAGCTGGCACCTGGCATTGAAGTTCTGCAACTCGACCAAACTTCCTTCGAAAGACGGATGCCAACCCTGGTGCGTCTTTGATACTGGCCGGGATGGTAAGGGCCAGCGAGTAGTTATCGGGGAGCGCGAGTAGATCTTGCTTTTCTTCAGTGGTAACACCATGTCTTGCTTTACCGGTACCTCCATAGGCACCCATGAATTCCTCAAACGTGAGGTCAGACACGTCTTGGACTTGGTTTACTTCCACTTCTTCATCTACGTCGTGGTCACCTTCGAAAGACGCCAGCCGGTTATGGTGTACTATCATCGGCTTTCCCTTCGGAATCTTGCTTATTCGGTAGATGACATCGTTGATCTTCTCCATAATGAGGTATGGACCTTCCCAAAACTGCTGCAATTTGGGAGAACAACCTTTTCGCTTCTTGGGATTATACAGCCATACTTTGTCGTTCTTCTTAAAGCAACCCTTTTCGGCTTGTGTATCGTACCGTTTCTTCATTCGGTCGCTAGCGATCTGAAGGTGGGAACGGACCAACTCATGTACATCGTCCATTCTTCTTCGTAATTCGATCACATAATCTTCACCTGCTACATCTTCTCCAGGTCGACATCCAAACTCGAGATCACAAGGTAGTCGCATTTCGCGTCCGAATAGGACTTTGGCTGGTGTCTGGCCTGTTGATTCGTTAACAGCAGATCTGTAGGCCATTGTGAAGAACGGAAGGTATTGGTCCCAGTCTCGCTGATGATCGGACACCATCTTTGTCAAATACTTGCCAACTGTCCTATTCATTCGTTCTACCATACCATCCGATTGCGGATGATACGCGGTAGTTCTTGTTTTCTTCATGCCTAGTCTATCACATATTCATTGGAATAGATCGCTTTCGAAGTTCCTGCCTTGGTCACTATGTATCTCCAAAGGCACTCCAAATCGGCTGATATATTCTTGGATCAACTTATCTGCAACAGTGGCGGCCTTCTGATCGGGAAGTGCGTAAATCTCGACCCACTTAGTAAAGTAATCCATTACTACCAACATGTACTTGCCTCCATTTTCACTTTCTGGAAATGGCCCAGCGATGTCCAAAGCTATTCTTTCAAACGGGCTTCCAATATTATATTGTCTCATAGGAGCTCTCCTTTTTCGGCAAGGCCCGTTACTCGTGGCACAAATAGTACATTTCTTACACCAGTCTTTTACATCGTCGGAACTGTTCATCCAATAAAACCGTTCCCGAATTCGCTGAAGGGTTTTCTTTACACCAAAATGCCCTCCCGATGGACTGTCGTGTAACTGACGAAGTACTTCGGCTATTCTGCTCTTTGGGATCACCAACTGTCTTCTCTTCTCTGAACCGTCATCATTTTCCAGGACTCGTTTGAGCAAACCATCTTCGATGATAAATGAGTCCCACTGGGCCCAATACGTCTTAACTACTGAGCATACGTTTGATATTTCCTGCCAAGGTGGTCGACGGTTTTCCTCTTTCCATCTTCGGATTTTCTGTATAACTGGATCTCTCTCCTGTTCTTCCCTTATCTTAGTAGGCGTCCAGTCGTCGTTGACAATCGTCGTTCTTAGCACTTCTGCTTCCTTGGATTCCGTTTTGTTGCAGTGGGAACACTCTGCTGGGCATGGCCTTCTGGAAAGAGAATCAGCGTTTCTGTGGCTAACTCCGGCCCGGTGCTCAATCTTAAAATCGTATTCTTGGAGTCGTTCGATCCACCTGGCTATCTGACCCTCTGGATTCTTAAACTGCATCAACCACTTAAGGGCGGCATGGTCGGTTCGGATTAGAAACTTTCTGCCATAGAGGTATTGATAGAAGTGCTCTACTAATTTAACTACTGCTAGAAGTTCTCTTCTCGTGACGCAATAATTCCGCTCAGGTTTTGAAAGAACTTTACTAAAATATCCGAGGACTCGTTCCTGTCCTCCTTGAATCTGAGACAGCACTCCTCCAATTCCCACATTACTTGTGCTGAACTCTCCTTCTGGCAGTGGATACCCTAAAATTGGTGCTGTTATTAGATGCTTTTTTAAGGTCTCAAAGGCATTTTGGCAGTCTGTATCCCAGCGGTATTCTCTTGCTTCCTCTGTAAGTCGCGTTAATGGCTTAGCGATATCTGTAAACTTCTTAATAAACCTCCGGTAGTAAGTACATAGTCCAAGAAAACTTATTTTAGGCCAGGATATTTATCGTAACACCTGCAACTCTCCGACACTCAGTGGTCACACGGCCTTGGGATTCTATCTGTTCGGCGGCCCAACTTTAGTCGAATCGATGTGATCAGGTCCGGCATTACAATATATTAAAGCAACAACATATTAATTATTTGCTCTTAATACAATTTATATTACTCTGAGAGTAGTTTCTAAAAAATGCTGTTTCATTTAATAAACGTTAACAATTCTTAAATACTCTTTATAATAACTCTGATGACACCAATATGGCGGTTTTGACAGATATTTCTGACCATTTTTGGAGAGTGACACTGTCTCTAGTTATTTTATACTCTTTTCGACTATGGGGTAGCTTATGTCGGAATATCAATGTATTCAATACTTTTTATTTCTAGTGACTGAAACAGCTCCACCCATCGGAGAAATGTCTAAAATAGAATTGTTGAGAAGCAGACTGAAGAATGACATTCCATTGCACGAGTTAGAACCCCTGAATGATACAGCAACCTTATCCAGAAATGTCTTAACCATTGTAGATCAAATAAAACATCTAAGAACTGCTGTTGAAAGTACTATAGAGTTATCTAAAAATAAAAGAGGCGCCAGCGATGGATCCTACGAATGTAAATATTAAAAAACACTAATATTAACTATTATGCCTTACTTATACTTATGTTTTTACTTATATTAACTATTATCTTACCTTTTTAGCTTCTCGTGACGAATCTAGCGAATCAGAGATTCAAGAGCTACAAGAACAGGTGGTGAGGTTAAAGAGTCTTTTATCTACAAAACGTGAACAAATTGCTACTTTGAGAACAGTTTTGAAGTCAAACAAAAACACCGCCGAAGTTGCTCTTACGAATTTGAAGAGTAAATATGAAAACGAAAAAACCATAGTTTCCGAAACTATGATGAAGTTAAGAAACGAATTAAGATTACTTAAAGAAGACGCTGCCACATTTTCAAGTAAGTTTAAATCGATTCTTTTAGTAATCAACCAAAAAATATATATCAAAACTTTTACAATTAAACATTAAGTATTACCAACTATATTGGCTGTCTCAGAAAACATTTCAAATAATATGTAACATTTCCTCTTTCTCGTATGTACCATCTCTATTGAGGTTGGCGACCAGTATCGCAAAGTCTTGTCTTTGTCTTGGTTATGTCCATAAATCCGTGGTAAAAGAAACTTCAGAGTTTCTAAGAAGTGATTGTAACTTACATTTTATTGTTTCATATTCTCCTCGTCCTTGCTAAAGTTCTTCTAGAAGCTAATATGTTTTTCATATCATATTTACCAAAGTCTGCACCCAAATTAGTTAACTCTAGGGCAAATTTTATAAAACTCTTACCTAAAAACTTACGTAAGCTGAAAATATCCAAAAGTTAAGTTTTCAGTCTTTCATAATTAGTTAATTTTATAAGTTATCTGATTTGGTTGCTTGATTTTTTAAACTTTTTTGAACAACCGGCAACGCCGCATTCAATTTGGTTGCCACTTTTTTGCACTGCAGAGAGTTTATATTCTTATATTAGGTATTTTCCACGTATAGTTTAATATTTGTTTCTCAGTATTTCTTGAAAAAAATCGGGATAAAGACAGATGAAAATTTATCACACATTTACTTCACCAAGTTGCCAAGTCTCCTAACAGTTCTAACTCACTTTAATACCCGAATTTTTTGTAGGTCTTCGTGCGATGTTTGCGGCTCGTTGTGAGGAATACGTCACCCAAGTCGATGAATTACAGCAACAGCTCAGCGCAGCCGAAGACGAGAAGAAAACATTGAATCAACTTCTACGTTTGGCTGTACAACAAAAGCTGAATATCACACAGCGATTAGAGGAGCTGGAAGTCGATAGAGAGATTCGAAATGCCGCACGGCGTCCCAATAACAGAAATTACTCCAGAGGTGGCAGATCTGGTGGGCGAGACGTCTTTTAGCGTAGAAGAAGACCTTTTGTTTATGCCTTAGCTTTTGTTACCACCTTTTTTAGGTTGTAAATTATTCTAGGTACGAGAAAAATGCCGTGTGACTTTTAACATGAAATAAACGCCGTTAAATACGGTAAGTATGTAGAATACACTAAATTTTTGGTTTAGTGTATTTAGTGGAATTTTGAATAAGTGGATTATGTCTGAAAAAGTGTTTAGTGTTGAACTTTAGATTTTTTTAGACTAAGCCATGTATATATCAGCCTATTCCAGGGTTATTTGTACAGTCTTAAGAGAATTACTGTTTTTAACCATTTGTATAATATTGGAGCCAAAAAATATAGGGCTTAATATTAAAAATTGTTGCACCACTAAAGATATATTAAAAATAAAGAATTTGGATAAAAAAATTTAGTTGACCATTTTTGACTTTCGAAATAATGGAAATTCATGAATCTAGGAAATTTAAGTCTATCAAAAATGTGTTTCGTCGAAAATATTTGTACCGGATATTGCCTCGTGAAAATACGAAGTATGAGTTATTTTTTAATTGTGAAAATTATTGGCTTAATTAGTTTTGGTCAAGAATTTAATAATTGAAGAGCTCTAAAATATGCATAAAAAAATCATGTCGGGACATATTCACAATCAAAATTATCACTATATTTCAGGGGTACATTGAAAACCACGGTACAGGGTGTCCCAAATTTCTATGTTTTACAGGCTATACCAAAAACTAGAGGAGATAGAAAAAAAATTTGTTAAGATGTCATGTCTTCTTTTTTCGTTAAAGTAACGATTATCTAATCAAATCATCAATCGCTCCCCACATTAGCGAGATACATTGACATTATTGAAAAATGTCGAAAACGACAGGGTTAACTATCTTCTTTATTAAGAAAAATTTTTAAAAACTTTATTAAAATTTTTGATAGATATATTATGGAAGCGTTCAGTGGCAAGACATTTTTTTAGTGGGTCTCACTAAGGAAATATGATACCAACTTGTGATTTTTTTTATATGGCACATCCTATATATTTTGACATTTTTCGTTTGCGTTTTTAATTTTTTTATTTGTATATCCATTTACAGTCGTTGGAGCTACTCTGCAAATAAATTCTTTATTTGACATCACGATATAGACACTTAAAACAAAACATTCAATAACACATTCCAACATTTTATTATGGGGATAATAATCCTTCTCAGTTTAATTTACCAGAAATAAGATCAATCAACTTAAAAAATGGAAATAACACATCTACCAGCAACAAAAAACTACTTAACAATCAGAATTAATTTTAAGAAAATATTAGTATTATAATAAACATGAAAACAACAATAATACACAAAGGAACAACTGGAATTTATTTTACAAAAATTTAAAAATTATAATAAATATTCAAAATGCCCCCGTTTTGTTATAATAATAATTGACTCCTTTTTCTTACAGATCTTACTCAATTGAGTATATGAATTGTCTTTATTTTTCTAAATGCTTTATGAATGCTTTGGAATTATTCTTCCTTAGTATTAAAGCCAGTTTTATAAATACTGTTTTTTTTTAAATCGCCAAATAAAAAAATTAGGAGAATTTAGTTCTGGTGAACAAGAACCGTAAGTTCCAATCCACCGATTATGAAATTTTTCATTTAAATAATTTCCAGCGAATCCGGCGTTATGGGCAGGTGCTCCATCTTGTTAAAAAAATATATTCCTCTCGGCCAAATATGTATTTCTCATTAAAAATGTTATTTAAATTCGTTTTTAAGATACCTATATATCCGGTAGCAGTTAGTTTAACAAAACACTAATTAATTTTATTTACAGAGTACCTTCAACGACTGAAAGTAGATATATAATATATTAAATCAGGTAAAAGAGAATTAAAAATGTAAACGAAAAATGTCAAAATGTATAGGGTGTCCCATATAAAAAAACGTAAGTTTGTGCTAAGTATACGCTACCGACCGTTTCCATAATATTTCTATCAAAAGTTCTAACAAAATTTAAAAAATAATTTCTTAATAAAGAAGATATTTAACCCTGTCGTTTTCGACATTTTTCAATAATCGCCATGTATCTCGCTAATGTGGTGAGCTATTGATGATTTGATTGGGCAATCGTTACTTAAAAAAAAAAAAGAAGTCATGACATCTTAACTACTTTTTTTTCTACCTCCTCTTTTCTACCCCTTTCGGTATACCCTGTAAAACATATGAATTTGAGACACCATGTACATATATCGGCACTTCATTAAACAGACTTGGAGATATTAATCTAACATTCAACCATTTATGACGCCGAAAGAACTTAGATACATTAGAGGTAACTAACATTGTGGAAAATGTTTGTGTCTCCGGTACCATCTTTGTGAAAATTCTGTACAGCGATGATTTTCTTATTTCTGCCACCTATAAATCGGTAGGGAAGTATAGATTGGGGGAGAGTGTGGCAAAAACGAAATAATTTAATCCAGTTTAATCAAACAATAAGAGGGTATATTTGAACATATTTCTTTGAAACAGTTATATCTAAATATGCAGTTTAATTTAATATTATTGTTAAAAAGCTCCAAAGGGACCGTTTTACACCATGGTTAAGGTAAAATGACCCCACCCATGAAGTTAAATGGTCTCTATAGTTCTTTTGTACAGAAAGAGCAATAAAACATTTCTGTTTACAAAAATCGCAAATATACAATTTTTGCTTTTTACTTACACCCGCACACAATAAATGAGACCATTTGTTGCACAAATTGCATTTAATGCACGCTTCCTTCGCCTGCGATTTACTGAATAATTCCGAGCAAAATATACAGGCTGCGTCGCCTTCATCATCATCAAATCTCTTGTTTTCTTTCTTTTTTCTAAACACCTTTCTGCTTACAGCTTTCCTAACTGCTTGTGAAGTTGGCTTTGGGGTTTTTTTCTTTCATTAAAAAATAATTTAGTGTGGAGGTGAAAACAGTTGATACTCCTTTTCTGGGGAGGTGCCTGATGTAGTGGAGTTACAAAAGTATACTCCAGTGATGATGGAATTTCATTCTTTTTAACGCCACCATTCTGTTCTGAAGGGCTTTCGCTACCCAATTCCGTAAATTGGGAATGAAGTACCAACTGCAGAGCTTATATTATCAACTTAAGTGGTTATGGTTTGAAGCAACAACTTCCGCATTTTGAACTGTAGTGCAAAAAATTTAATTTTTCCCCCCAAGGTAACCCCCCAAGCTGTTTTTAAAAAGGCGATATATTTTTATTTTCTTTATATTTAAAGCAAAGAACTATCTCTTGGTGGAGAAGTTCATTGTTCATGGATAAAATCAACGGTTTCTTTTTCCAATATAGGTCGATCAGGTGTACACGATGCTTTAAATTTCTAATCTGGGAATATGTTCGGATTAAAATGACGATGCCTGTTGTCTTGAATCTACGGAGTCCGTTGTTAAGTGTGTCAACTCCTCAATACACCTTTCCAAACAAGTTTGTTATGTTATATACAGTTAAGACTTTTCTAGGGTTTATTTTAAGCTATAAAATATTGCCACATCCAATGGCGATGTCTCATTTTCTGATGATAGGACCTTATTTTCAACTGAGCACTGTGTAACTTGTTGAAAATGCTTTAAGAATCGAATGAGGGTGTCAGATTTCATGTATCCAGATTCGTTGTAAAGAGGTGTTCCATATGCCTTGAAATAATAATCTATTCCTTCTTTTGTGAGTGCTTGTTTGGAAACCAACCTGTTTAAGCCGTTTATGTGCTAAAATTTTGAGTCGTTTGCTAGGGACCGTCTGGATACCAGACTCATCCATATTATACTATATTCTCATAGGATTGATGTTATTTTTATTTTGTATTTCGGTTTTGATGTTGGCCCTTCTTTATAAAGTACTCAAGGGCAGATTATAAAACCTAGCCAGCTCTGTTAAAAGGAATGCCATTAAAATACTTTACAAGGCAAGTCGTATTGAATTTGAATTCCATTGCTGTCTTGTCCTCCGAACATAAGTTCTAACCATTATTTCTGTAAAGATGATATACCGACATTTGATTGTTACAAAAAATATTCCGGTACAACTCAAAACTTTATTTGGTAGACAGAACAGAAAAAATACCTGTTTACACTCCATAAAAAATTCGACTAAATTTAATTAAAAAGCCCAAAAACAACTTTTGTGATCACGAAATTAGCAATATTATCTACATGTGTTTTTAGGTTATATGTTTAAATTATATTAAAACTATCCTATTATGCTTCGCACAGCTTCACAACTTCGCACATAGGAGGCGCTAGTAGTACGTAATGTAATAAAGAAAGCTAAACGGTTGTTTTATGAGAATAATGAGAAATATGTTAGTGACAATTTTACTTGACTTCCACGGCAGAACTGATTAAATCGTCACTGTGCAGATTTTTTTCTCCTGTTATATTTCATAGTGTCAACTTTGACTGTGACTAATGCTCCAACATACGGGACGATAAGAAGGAATAATACAATATTGGCAATAACTTATAAACTAATTAATAAAAAATATTGATTATTCTGCTCAACGACGCAGTATCTGGTGTATTTAGTATATGTTTTAGTGGTTTTTAAAATGCAACAACTTCTGTTCTGTCCATTTTAGTAAATGTGATATATAAAAAAGTTGTTTAACATAAATTAATTTCTTTCTAACTTTTATAGGACGCCCTTGTTTGTTCGTAGAGGCGTCCTATACATTATTTAGTAGGTAATAGACTAATATGTGCAATTTATTTACTCAGAATTGCACAATTACACGAAAGATTGGGAATTAACGTGGTGATCGGTTTTAACATATTTATAAAACTCTTAGGGGTTTTTTAGTTTAAAATATATTAATATTATGTTGTAGTTCGCTTTTTCGAACCTTTAAACTTATTTTTGTTGTTGACTGTGTTTTACCACTGTCTTTGCATTTATTTGTTATTCAGCCTTGAATGAGAAGTCTTTCCACATGTTAGGAATCTTTTTGGGCTATTTATAAGGGGGTATTCTTAATCATATAAATGACGAGAGATCATCGAGGAACAATTCTAATTTGAATTGGGCTGTGAAATTTTAATATTTTCGGCGTGTACTTTCGTTACTTCTATAGAATGCCACTTATTACCCGAAACTCTCATTTTTCTATAATATGAATTCTAAATACAAAATCATTATGGGATACAATAACACAGAGATTATATATAAGTCGGTGAAAAATTACTCTAAACATTATATAACCGAAAAAGAAAACATCAATCACAGGTCTCGGAAGAAAATCAAGAAAATCAAAAAATCGCTTATAATATGCGGCATGACGAATAATAAATAAAAGTATCACTTCATAAATTAACTCTACGTCAATATGAGTTTCACAATGAAAGTGCCTAATATCTTTCATTTTTCAGCTGTGGGTTTCATCTCCGTCCACTTCTAGTTTTTCTAAAGCCACGTCCAATCTCGGAATAACGGCATATACATTATTAAAACTCTGTGCATCCTATTGACAATGCGCCTTGCAATCTGGTACTGAATATTATCACCCTCGATGGGCATTTCGAAACAATGGACACAAACCTTTATTTGTACTCTCAAGGTTAAAATGTCATTCTGTGAAAATGACATTCCAACTAAATATATAATTTTCACAGCCTAATTTAATTTAGACTATTCTCGATGTCTTTCTATAATATCAAACGCCTAATAAAGAAAAATCTATTTTTAATACAAGACGATTGTAATTGTTAGTTTTAACCTGGGAAAACTTGAATCTATTTGTCGTGATATAAAAATAAGGAAATATGGACCTATTTAGTAACCAAACCTTTGTCAATGATTATACGAATTTAAACCAGAAAATTTTTGGTAACATAACAATTATTAACACAACGTAATATAAGTGTTACAAATCCAAATTCAATAACCAAACGTACTTCCTCTAGTTATTCAGAACTTATTCATTGTTCCCTACAACAGAGCAATGCCTTTGTTTTTAAAATGGTTTGAAAGTGGTTTTATAGATTTAGAAGACCTTTGGTGGACACTAGTTCGTCAATACTAGCTGTCTATATATTGCACAATAATTCATATTGTGTAATAATTAATGCACAATAAATTATATTGTGCAATTATTGATACAAAAATAAATTATTGTGCAATAATTTATGCAAACTTAATTATAATGTGCAATCATTGATGCACAATAAATTATATTGGGCAATAATTTATATTGTGCAAAAATAATTATCAAGATATTGCTAAATAAAATGTGTCAAACAAACAGTTTGGTATTTATTGTGTAATCTGGTCAATATTACATTTTGTGAGAATGTTGTTTTTAAAGTAGGAAAATAAACATAAATTATGAATACACAGCAAAAATATTTACTAGAATTTGTTGAACCGTACCAAGTCTTACCAGCAATGTGCATTATTAAGAGCAATCCGGCAAAATATTTATAGTAGATAGATAATGTAGTCTGGTTGAGAAATTTTTACTCGGAGAAATAAAATGGGGCTTTGTAGTATTCCATTTTTCATTTCAGTATTCTTAATAGTTCATTGTATATTCTATCGAATCGCAGGAATCTCTGGAATTTGATAGTTAAGTAAGAAGGTTGCAATTTATTTTTTTAATAATTGTTTCAAAATTAACCATGCAATCACCATAGAACTTAAATTCTTTGTTTGGGTCAGTTTGGTGAACGATATCATAATTTTGTACCGTATAAATTGACCAGCAAATTTATTGCACAATATGTTTGTGCAATAAATTGATAAATGAATAAAAGATAAAATAATCTATTTTTCATCGTTAGTTCGTAAATACCTCCTTATACATTAATGTATTTAGTATTACACTGTTGTATTTTGTCGCCGGCTTATATAAGTAGCACCAATGCAAGATTAGAGGGAAAGGTTTTAAGATTTCACATTTTTTTTATTAAGCATTTTTAAGAACTGTCCGTTGTTTATTAAAACAAAATCGCATATGAAAGGAAATATATGTCAAAAATTTTGGAATCCAACTAGGCCTCTAACTACAGTTGACGGCAGCTATTGAATCATGAGTAATAGAGGAATTTTAGAACAATAAATTATCTTTACTGCTGTTATCACCTTATTAGATCCAAAAATTTCTCCAGTCACTTTCTAAAGGTTTGATGAACGCTTAAGAATGCGTGTAGATACTTCAACACTGTATACAATTCATAATAAGCTTTGTGAGCATTTGCGTTGTCCTGGTGAAAGAATATGTCTTTTGTAAAACATTTTCTTTTTAACTTGTTCACCTTACTGATGCAAGAATATGTTAATAATATTTCTTATTACTTATTTGATCACGCGACAGATGATCAAGTGAAAAATTCAGTTTGATATTCCAAAACCTTCTTTAAGTCGATGTAAATGGATTTTACTTTATTCAATGCAAAGCAGCTTCTATCTTCTGTTTGAGTGTTATTTTGATTCAGTTGTGCTGAAAGTATTGTCAAATCGCTTTTTCATGTTTTGTAACAAATTAGTGACAGAAATCAATAGTACATAAATTGCTGAGAAAGTAGATTCTTTATATGTTGGTGATGAGCATTTAATTAATGTGGCATATTTTGCGCAAGAATTTTGTCATACCGAACCCTTCAAGTAAACTGTACCATATCCTCTGTCCTGGAATACCAGTATAACAATATTGTGAATATTTTCGATATTTTCTTCGACAGTTATTGTTTTTGGCAATTTTTCACGTAATCATCTTCAATGTTTTGGTGACAAAATGATAATTAGGTTTAAGTCCTAATTTATTATGTAAGAATTCTTTGGTGATTTACAATTCCATAATTATTACTTATAAGGTATAATGGATGAGCTACCGTATGGCATATTATGTTCCTTCATATGTGATTTTACAATAAGGCATTTTAGCTTTCACAGATAGATCCGTACTATATAGGCAATATAATCAGTTCGATCAAAAATATTACTAGTAGTAGCTAGAATGTGATTAGCACTATTATACCGTGGTGTAAATATTTATATTTTATATTTTCAGAGTAGATTTCTTCACGAAAATTATTTTGATAATAAAGAGTTATTGAAGAGGTGTTTTATGTCGTCGTCTAATAAAAGCACCTTTACTATGACATATACGCATGCGCTTTTGCGTCCTTTATTTTTGTCCTTTAATAAAATACAGGACTCCTGTATTAATGGATGGGTATGACCAGTAAAACAACTTTATTTTTGTGAGTCCTTAAAGAATACATTATAAAAACTAATAAAAACCGTTTAAAAATATCAAAACTGTTTGCAAAATTGTAGGAGACGACCAAATTAATCTCCTAATTAATGGCTTTCATTTGACATATACTTTGGCATTTGACGTTGAGTGACTATTATGTTTTTTTTACTATAAGTATAATGTGAATTATCAAAGTAATTTCTGTGAAGTGATTTAACAGTATTTAAATTTCGTGATTTGTGCGATTATTTATATTATTTATTTATAATTTTATACACATATTATATACTATATTTGTATTGTTTTGCTAAAGTGCTAGTTGTTAATTTTTACTACCAATGTTTATTTTTAGGTACTAGACTTATTTAATAATTTCTTGCGTTATTAATATTGACCGTAGTCATATACATTGTCGTCGACATTAAAATGGTAATATTAACGCAGAACTGCGCCAATTTAAAAAAAAAATTGATAAACCGACAGTTTTGTAAAAAATAAGTAAAAAACACAATAGATTAGCATAAAAACTTATAGTTTGAATATTTATTGATAGTAATACTATTTACTTCCTATTGCCTGTCGTATATATATATATATATATATATATATATATATATATATATATATATATATATATATATATATTAGTCTACAATAATTAATTATTTTTTATCTCAGTATATTCCAGAAAGTTTTAACTTAATTTTTGTGAAACTGTCCGGATATAAAATGTTTGTTTATGGAGCTGATCCCGGATTAATTACTGATTTATGGTCAATTTTTTTATGTATTTAATTCATGAATATTTAGTTGCAAAAAATCCCAAATAATCATAATTTCCTGCCACTAAAAAGTGTGTTCTTTAAAGAAAAGTTAGTCGTATCAACTTGTGGTTGGTAAAACTCCTTTTGTGATATGGTTTTACCGCTCTATTCTTCTTACTCTGCTAGTTTTACCACGTTTATACTGCAAAGAATATACAGCAATATACGGTGGTACCTGTAAGATCTACAGTGTCCCCCCTTTCTGGCTTCTCGGAGGATTAGAGTCATAATTTTGTTTACTGATTGACCTAATACGCCTTTATAGGCACGCAATTTTAACTTGATGCGACAATCTCCGCAGTAACAAACAGTTGCTGTTTGGAAAAAAATAGGAATAGATTCTGCACTTCTTCATCTTACACCTTGATCTGCAAAATCTCTTAATGTAGCATTTTACATAGCCAAAGGCAAAAAATGAATTGCTTTGAATCTGTAACTATTTATCAGGCATCTGCTCCGTAAACAAACAAAAAATTACGTACTATTTTTATGTCCCAGTGAACTAAATAAATTTTTCATCATGATATCGTGGATGAAATAAAACTAAAAAACATCTACTAGATGAAACTAAGACGGTGTTTAATATAATCATATCACACAGCATTATGAAAATTTAAGTTATAAACTATGCAAATCTTAGAAATCAATTTGATCAAAAGCGCCGTTGAATTTAAGAGATAGAGTCTATAAATTCCAGGGTTGGCTGTGTCTCGAGAGTACAACGATTTGTCAATTTCGTGGTAAACATCTTCATCAGACATGCACAGGTACCTACATATTAAAACTCAGAAACTGACAAGTGTGTCACTTTCCCCACCATAGTGCTAGATTACAAAGGTGACATCTACTCTGATGACCCTTAGTAAAAACAATTTATCAGTTATTGTCTTTTTTTCTTTGCCCTAGCTCTAATCATGTGCAAAAATAATCTTTTAGAATAGTTGTTGTAGCTCAGTTATTTATGTAGAGCAGTATAAGCCTTGAGAGCACAACACTTTGTCAAACTCTACATTTGAAATTTGTAAAATACCAGCATACCGTCAACAATAATTGATAAACTGCTTTCATTTAAGTCTGTTAGAGTAGGTGGCGTATTTGTCTACCACTACAATCTCCCAGCTTGTATTTATCTATGCATCTTGGTCATAAGGATGTTCTAAGTATTACTAATTTCATCTCTTTTACTCGTTTTCAGTCGATGTATTAGTCTGTTAAGTTAGGTGAATATATGATTCATTCATCTTAACAAATCTGTAGTATTTCGCTTAACCATATAGCTAGAAAAGTAATTTTCATTCGTTCCCGATTGCCATTTGAAAAGTGCGTCACCCTTCCCTCTTTTAAACGTATTTCATACTACATATATTTTAATCGATTTTTTACATTTATGTTTGATCTTCACGGTATTTTCTGCGGTAATTAAGTTTTTTGGCTGCTCTTCAGCAAATAATTTTCAAATTGTTACATCGTTTAAGTTTGAATGCACATGTTTACTGTTAGTGTTAAACCACCCAAAATAATAATTTTATCACGAAACCGTATTTAAATTTATTCCTTTCGTTAAAAACATGTAGTACGTGTTTGTTCAAAGGTATATTTAGTTCTTCCTTTTGCAACCACTGTTCCAACAACAAAGTTCAACTGTGGTCCATGTCAAGAACTTTTCTCTTTGCCCTGTAAGTACTAATTCTCGATCATAAAAATTCTCGTAGCTGTATGATATGATTTGCTTAGTAGTTTCAAAAACAAAAGAAAAAAAATATACTACTTAGAATTTCTAGCATTAGTGATCTATATATGTTACAAGGCAACTCTTGAACGAGAAAAATCTCAAAAAAATTTGGTTGTTGATATGTGTGTAATCACATATGGGTCATTTCGAAGTGTTCGATAGTCCCAATATAGAAGAAATCCATGTTCATCCAATTTCCGTTGGTTCTATGTCCATAAAAATAAATATTTGATTATTTGTTAGGTTGTTCAGTACTAACTGTCATTTGTAATTCAATGTTTATCAAGATAGGTATCAATATAACACAAAAAGAAAGACCACGGTGCCTGAAGGCAGAACGTCAGGCAGATACAGAAGAAGAACGATATAATTTCATATTTTGGTCGAGATTAATGTTTCAACACGTTGCAAGAATAGAAGAAAAGAAGTAAAAATCTGTTTCGGACGGCAGAATGCAGAGGAAGAACGTTTTAATTCCATATTTTGGCTTAGATGAATGTATTAAGGTTGCTGGAAACAGTGCAAATTTGGTTCTATGATGAAACGTTCTGAGCACGTTTACTATAAAACATCAAACTTCACTATAGCAGATTTGATATTTCTATACCGGTGTTGACATATCTCAAAATTTTTGAGCGATTGTTGTACTAGATTAAACTTATAATAACAATTAACACATGAACACTTTTGGACAAATAGGAAACGAAAAACCTAGATATCCTTAAAATATAGATTCCCACTATAACTGACGAGGATATTACAATCGAGAGAAATACGTTACTGTATTTGTAACCTATTATTTTATCTATAAATCTAATAGCTAAAATAGTATGTGTCTATATGTCTATCAACATTTTGGTTTTGTGGACCATAAAACACTTTTTAGCAGATTAAATTGCGTTTTTTACTTAATTATTATTTATAAATGACAGATGGTACTCAATGACCCAATTATTTGTCCTCTTTCCGAGCCTATGGACCATACGGAATTTAGTCCCGTCCCTAAAGTTTTGAAAACGTTTCGTCTCAATACAATAAAGTAAAAAGATATATTGTTCAATAATGCTTGTAGAAGAGAATGACACATAAAGTAATGTTCAAAAATAGATATTTGAATTATGATAATAAAAGTATATATTCTGTGTTGATTTGTGAAATATTCGAGGTAGAAATTAAATTTTAGAAGAGATCTTTAGGTGTCGTAGAGAGATACGACTCGCCTCTTGCTCTCTCTAGCGCCTCTTTACGGTCCTTCAACCAATAAATGTTGCTTGAATTGTGGCAAGACTTATTCTTGTGACATTTTAATATTATTTACTATCTTTAATTGGAATTTAACAAAATTTCAGTCAAAGTAAATTTAAAAATGTGTTTACGCTTAGAGAGAAGTGTTGATGTTTTTTCTTATATTTTTGACAAGTGAAAACACAGTTTTCCAGTTAAACAAAGCTTAAGCCTACAGCTGCTTTCTATTTGTAGCATGTTTATTGTGAATTTGCTTTCTGTGTCATTCAAAAGCAGCAAATTGTGTTGCTCATGTCGAAGGTTGTTTTTATGTTCTCAAAAGAACGAAAGTTTAATAATAATTGCATCACTAAAATATTCGAGGATGTTTTTATAAGATGTGCGATACTTTAGCGTAGAATCGCCATTTTGTATAAAACTGTCTAAGTAAAAAATAAATATAGAGATAGAGAAGTTGAATAAGTCTTCATAGTCCTAATTTGGACATATGCAGAGATGAATATGAATTTTGTCCCTGTAAGTAATAATACTATTGTTATAACTTTAGTTACAATATATTTGTTTTTAATGTGATTGATGTTACTTAATAGTACCTAATATTTTTAATAAAATTATATCTTATTATTAAAAAAAGTGTTTCGTTAACCCTTATTTTATACCCCCTATTGGTACCCGAAAATCCGGCTCAAAGGACCAATGTACATAAGCAACAGGAGGAAATATTAGTTATCGATTTCTAGATGACGGAAAATACAGATAGTTGCTCTGTACAGATTTTTGTCGGCCTTGACACTTTTGCATGAGTACAATGAAACTGTACAGAGTTTCTCAGATTTCTCTACCATGTCTGAAACCAGACTGTTCTGGGTTCACATATTCTTCGTACTATTCATAAATTCAGATGAAAACTGTCAATCCAAAATCGTTATATTTTTCGCATTGTTAGATTTAGATATCTTATGGAATCCTGCTTGTCTTATAATCGTTGTTAAAAAGTTTTGACAGTAGTATGAATAGCAGAGTGAGGTATGGGCCACTAATTTATTTTTTTAGCTACGGGGTGCTAGGGTTTCAGATATAAAACTAATATAGTCTAATATAAAAAAAACGGGTGTGGCAGTCCAGTGGGACTGCCGGTAGAAGTTATACTTCTATACACGCGTTCGCCGTTAAAAATTTATATAGGAGTCAATCTGCACACTCATTACATATGTAATGATATAGATAAGAGAGAGCAGAAAGAGAAAAAGAATTAGTTATATAGGTATATGGTGCATCGTTTGCTGTATATAAACATTTGACTTGTAATAGGAGTATGGTAAATGCAGGATTGTATCAATATTTTAATGAAAATATATATTTTTATTTTTATATATGTATAAGAGGAGTTGAATGCAAAAAAAATTTTACACATACTCTGCAGTAAAATTCATTGTTTATTTTGTTATTAATATAAAAATTACAATACAATAAATACTGCAACATAATTCAATATAATAATACAATATAAATTAAAATGTAATATTGTCATAAGTATTTAAAACTGCCAATTACATAACTTACTTTACGAAGATAAAAATAAAAAACCAACAACTCGGATTATGTTGTATATTTTCATTTTATTTTAAAATTTATGTTTTTTGCGTATATTACATATATTTAATAAGATTAACGTGAGTTTTTAAATATTTCAAAAATAAAAAAGGAAATTCATAATTGGGATTCGAACTCACAACCACCAGCGTATGAACCAAACACGTAAAGGATTTGCCAATTAGACATGACAATAATGGGATTTCAAAATTGACAGTTCTCGGTAAAACAGTGATTATTTTGAAATAGAAAAGCCTAAAATAATTATAAACGTTTAATTTTAAATAATACAAAACATATCACATTAATAATATTAATAAATATTATATTATATTATATACGTATATATAATATATATAATATTAAATATATATACAAAAGGAACATTTTTATTCTCGAGAGAGAAAATATATCTTCTGTCTCTCTCTTACTCATAATCTTACATATGTAATGGTTTCACAGATTCACTCTCATGCAAATTTCCAACGCCGACCGTGCGTATAGAAGTATAACTTCAAAAAGCGAACCTACGGTTTATTGTGATATTTCTGAAAGCCTGATTTTCTTTTAGATAAACATAACGGAACTTTACAGAAAGAACAAATCTATTCACTGCTAACTTGTTTGTCTTTGATGCTGCACAAGGCACATCTTTTTTACTGCGACGGCAATTTTGTAACTTAATAATATCTGGTCAAATTTATCTATACTACACTGACTCTCTCAGGGTTGTGGAAGTTAAAAGTGTATGTACTGCTCTCCTATTCTACCATTTTACTGCTAAAAATCCAAAATCGTTGGTGAACCACTGATATTCTCTTCGATTCATTTTTTATCAGTCTTACAAGTGATTTTCTTTCCAAAAATATGTATGAAATCATACCAAAGTACCTATATGTCAGAAATAATAGTCACAGGATGAATTATGCGTAAAAAAAAACAGAGTGTGTGAGCATGTTTTCAAGAGTAGATCGATATAAAATGCAGAACAATATTTATAGTTGGAGATAAAACTTCTATTTTAGGTGTTGTTACTAAAGATGCTAGAGGTAAGCATCATAAACAAAAAAAAGTGGTCATTCAAAAACGGCGTTGGAGAGCATATTAAATCAATACTACTAGTGGAAAGCCACCATCTTAATGCTCAGACGAGTGAAAGAGTTTATTGACGGTGGTAGAACCATAGAGCAGCTAGATATATCTTATCAATTGGAATGTGAGTCCGAGGCTAAATCATCATTAATTATCACATGTACTAAGGCATTTTTAATTCCGAATTTAACATTTCGTTTTCGGTTCTGAAGAAGGATCAATGTAGCTTATGCCACAAGAATATCACGTCTGATGAAAAAGGAAAAGAGTTCGCAAAATACGACTGTGACTTGCATTTAGAAGAAGTATTAGCTCAAAAGGAAAAAGAGACTGACACGATATTCTAAATAATACATTTTTGAGAAAGAATTACTGAGTACTAAGTTTGTTATTTTTTTTAATTTGCCTGTTTCAGGTTAATTTGCGTTAAGATGTTGGTTACATCCTTTTACTACTCTTTATTTTACTAATAAAAGTCATTAAAATGTGTTCATAAGTTAGATAAGACAATTAGTTATATTAAAGTTTTGGATGAAAACTGTATTATTTCGAATCAAAATGCCATTTTTACTTATTTTCTTTTAATAAATGTTTTTCCTATGTTACTCTAGACTAGTTGTAACAAGTAAAATATTGATACAAAAATTGGATTTTACAAAATAGTTTAAACAAATATTTTGTTTTGGCTCCTCTGTAAAATTTCAATATTTTGAGTTGATAGAACGGGATGTGCGATATATACACGAGTATATATCGCATGTGTTAACAAAGAATATAGACGGAGACGCATATGGCACATGCGTTCTTTGGTACTTTGGTGTTAATACAGAATACACACCACCCAGACACATAATAAACAATCAGAATGCCCACTCCACTTGAAAAAATAAGTACGCGCATATCGTTCGCGCAGACGGAATCAGCCATGATTTAAACGGAACCAGTGCTCTTCAGTGACATTTTATCTGGTGTGCATAGAAAAATTAACCCGGTTTAATTTATTTACGGCAACTATAGACATAATATGCATTATTTTATTCGTACTTTTAGTTGAAGAATAGATTAAATTATTTCGAATGTACCAAATTATTAATCTCTAAAAATTTAAATTACAGTTCTGTCGTAGCTTGGCACAAATTTCTCAATTCGACAAGACAAGACAAGACTGACCGTTTTAACCTTGTTTAAGCTTTATGCTTCTTCAAGGATGGTTAAAATTTTTAAAATTGGTGCTTTTCAGCGTGTGACTTTGTGGGTCCTAGACTGGGTGCCGCCGCTAAAAGACAGGAGTGTTGCATCAGAGAAGCACGTCCCCGGCCGACGAGAAGGAGAAACAGGGGCCGCTGAAGCTGCTGTCCACCGTCCAGGATCCAAGCCCGTTACGAAGTACAAGTTCGATGGAAAAACGGTTCTTTTCAGAACTTTGTTTTGGCCTTTTATTAAGGTTGTTTTGAAATCGCGTGGAGGATAGCTGTGGCTGTGTCCTCACCTAGGATCAGGTATCATTGTGCAATGAGATTGGGAAACCACAGAAAACCAATCTCCCCCTGTCCTTGTTAGATTTATTCGACTCTGAAGGAGTGTGTGTGGTGCTCACGTGTATGATGTGTGTGTTTGAAAATGATAAGTAGGGTGAATTTTGTTTGAAATGTTTACTGTGAGCTGTTTGTAAAGCTTTGTGTAATTAGTAAATGTGTGTATTTATGTTTGTGTGTGTATTGTGGATGTGTTTAGTATCGGAGTTGTGTGAAGGTTTGGTTGATTCGGTTGTTGAAGTGGGATGTTGTTATGGCATATCCATATAAGGCATTGGAGATTTGGTTAATTGTGCGGATGGTAGCGCTTCTCTTTTCAGGGAAGACGTTAAAAAGGGTCATGGATATAAAGTGAATGAGGGATTTCATATCGGAGGTTAGTTCGTAGTATGGAATTTGTTTAGGAGTGTATAATGGTTGGGTTTGATCATAGTTATTTGGGAAAATATTTCTGTGAGGACATCTAGGTGAAAAGGCGGGATGAGGGCCACTACAGTTCGGGCATTTGGGGGCAGATATCTGGGGGCAAGCAGAGGATCTGTGATTTTGTCCGCAATACGGACATATGTTCGATTTTTCGGGACATTCATTATGGAAGTGTCCGCTTTTGCAGCATCTCGAGCAATACTTAGACCGGATTGGGACGGTATTGCCAGATCTCGCAATCTCGCAATTAAGCCGTTCGCCCTCGATCTTGATACCACCCGAGAGTGCATCAGCGAACTTAATTTCAGAGTTTGTAAAAACTCTAATGTAAGAGGTGGGTTGATTAGTGGAACGGGCAATGATGCGAATCACTTTTGTATAAGGAAAATTTGTCTCGGATAAGTTATCCTCGATATTTTTAATGGACAAGTTTTTATTGACGCCGGCTATTACGAATTGATAGATAGGTGAATTTTTTGGAGCGGGTGGTGGATTGTGGGATTTGCTGATTGAACGAGCAGAAAGTAAGATTGTGTCATCTTTTGTGGCTTTTCGGAGTTTTGCCGTGATGTCGTGTATATCAATGATTTTAGTGGTTCGCAGGGAGGCTGCCTGCTGTGACGGGAAGACTTTTATGGAGTCCAAACTTGGGATGAGATTGAGGTCTTTGATTAGTCTGAAAAGTGGCCTCTGCTGACAGATATCTGAAGGGATTTCCTCGATTCTGTAGTTATATATGGTGGGAGGTTGCTGAGTGATAGGAATGTGGAATTGTGGGATGGTTTGTTGGGATGTGACAGGAGATTGTTCAGGTGTGTGTATGGGTGGTGGTGTAGGTGGTGTTTGTGCTGCTGTGATGTCTTGTGTTGATGTAGGTGTGTGTTGAGTGTGTTCAGTGTAGTGTGTAATGAGATTAAGGATGGGTGGATTGCGGGATGGGATGTCTGCTTTTGAAGTGGAAGGTGTGGATTGGTATTGGTCTGTGTGTGCGTCTTTTTGTGTGTCTTTTTGTGTTTTTTGTGGGGTGGAAAGTGTTCTAGGTGTGATTTTGCATTCGTCTATGTACTCTGAGGGTTTGTCTGAGGAGATGGAAATGTGACTGTATTCTGTATGGGCTCTGAGGTCTTTTTCCCACTTTTTCAAGTTGGGAATCGGGCCTGTGGTGTAGAGGATGGCCTGGTTTTCGGATGAATCCGTTTCCAGGTCAAATGGGATGTTGTCTAGGAGTTTTTGGAACTTTAGGATTCTATAGAGTTTTCGTTGGCTGGAATATTTGATAGGAATTAAGGTTATGTAATACATGTGTGTGTGTTTTGTTGTTTTCGGTGTAGGTTGTTTGGTTTTGGGAGGTGTGGGAGGGGTAGGTGGGGTAGGAGGAGGTATAGGTGTGATTGGTTTGGGAGGAGAGGGGGTGGGAGGGGTGGTAAGGGTAGGTGAAGGGGAAAATTGGATTCCGGGAAAGGCAGACATGACAGCGTCCTGGACGAGTTTTTTGACTCTTTCTGGGTCGCTATTTGGGAGTTTTGGGAGTTCTGTTTGGACTTTTTGTAGGATTGGGATAAGGTGCTTGGTAGTCACCTCAGGATTTTGGGCACAGACTCCTAAAATGGCCTGTTTCCATTCCTCAGGCGACTTAGGTTGGTGTCCGTCAATTGTGACAGACACTTGGGATGTGTGGGAGGACACGGATTGGCTATCTGAATCAGTGTGCCATCCTTCCTCTCTATAGGATTTGTCGACAGGTTTGGGAGGTGAGGGTGTTCTGCGTCTTCGTGGCATGATGTGTGTAATTTGTAAATGTGTGTATTGTGTTGGTGTGTGATTAGTAAATGTGTGTATTTGTGTTAGTGTATGTGTTTAGTAAGTGTATTAATTTGTAGGGATAGGTCTGGATGTGTGTGTAGGAGTAGGATATGTGTGTGTGTTGTTTCTACTCACATTCAACCATAGAATAAGTATGCAAAGCAGTGACTTTTTCCTCTTAAATGTCTCGAGTAGAAGGGGTTGTGATGTGTGTTATGTGTAGTGTGTGATGATGTGTGATTGTGTATGTGTAGCTTTACCTGTGTGTTCACTTTCGTATCGGTTCGGTAGAGCTCTACGGCAATGAGCTCCAGGTAGGCTCTAGTGTCTACAATTCCTTGCCCCCTTATTTTTCAATAATGGTTGCCCCCTTATTTTTCAACAAGGTTTATTAGGATTCATAGACCGGCTAGTGCCACGCTCGTTTCGGTGGATGCTAGGCTGTCAGTTTTGGTACCTTACACTATACCTCCACGTGACAGTTTCGCATTTCTTCTTTCTGGTGGTCCTTGATACCAGAACGCGTTCCGTTTCCCGGGGTACCGTTCGCGTGCTCGCTATTTCTAGGCTCGCGACCGTTGACACACGCGGATGTCGTTTTCACGCTCTTATTTACCGTTTGGACCTTTGCGGTTTTTCTGGAACTTTTTCACTTAGTATACGTTCGGATTGAAGGTTCGGCCGATACTGTTCTCAATTCGAGTCCATGTTTACGTTTAAAGTATGTGTGGACTGGACATGTGTGAGTGGGCATTCTGATTGTTTTTTATTCTGTGACACAAAATACACTGGAATGTGTATTCTGTGATATATGCGTCTTCCCACGGTTCGTAGACTTACTACGGTTGCCTCTTCCGACTGGGGTGGGAATGCTTGAGTTACGTCACCAGAGTACAAAAGAATTCAAAACCCATTTATTATCGCACTTTGTTCATGGTAATTATCTTTCAGTTTATTATTTGCTTTACTATTTATCGTTTCTTAAATATCCCAGTTCACTTTATATTTTTGTATTTAAAATTTTGGTGTTGTTTTCTATAAAAACTATTATTTTGAATTATCGAAGAAACGTTATTTATTGTAGTTGTACATCGTATCTATTGTCTTCGTATCTTTTTATAAGGTAGGTTAAAACTTTAAAATTTCATTGTGTATTAACGTATTAATAATGTTGATGAAATTTTAGAATACCAGGCACAGGTTGTAGTGTGAAGGAAAGATATTAAAAAAATGTAAAAAATAGTTATGTTATTCGGTAATTCATTCCATCGTTAATCAAGTATTAATGGAAATTCAGTATACGCGACAAATTTTCAGTGTAAAGCAGAGATTGAAGTCCTAGATTTACGTAAATCCTGCATTAACATTGGATAAACGTTAACAACCGGTTCTGATTCATTTTAAGTACCAAACTGCCTACATATCAACAGTTTTCCATAATTAGGTATTGTAATCCACTAGACATCTTTATTTCATAACTATCTTCACTATTTTCCACACATCAAAGACATAAAAACGACGATTAACAATGTTACGATTCAAATTATTGTACTCTAGTGGCGTAATTTCGGGCTTAATGTTCATTGGTTAGTCGCAAGAAGCAACCGTAGTAAGTCTACGAACCGTGAGTATCACCAAAGAATATAGACGCTTATATTCGTCTATAATAAGCGTCTATATTCTTTGGTATCACCAAAGAATAATCCAGGAATAATCACTGAGAAAGAGGACTGTTGGGTGTTGTGTTTTGGTCTGTTGGTATTGTATTGTACGCCATTGAAATATTGCAAGTTGAATTTTGTTTTTTTTTTGTGTTTGTTGTAATCATCTTATTGATTGTTGATCGTTAAAATGGAACAAAATAAAAGAAAAAGCCAACCATGTTGTGTTCCTGGTTGTAAGGACCACACCACACAAGCAGTAGATTTCGTTTTCCAAATCCGAACAATGAAATGGACACGTTTTTGGAATGGTTGAAAGTAATTAAGAGAGAAGAATTAAACAATTCTACACCGCATACTGTTTACAATAAATTTCGTGTTTGCTCTAGACATTTTAAAGACGAAGATAAAGTGAGAGTTGGACGAAGAGCAATTACCCGAATTGCCATCCCTAGATTATTTTTACCAGCAATAGGTAAGCACTGTACCTCATAGCACAGAATACTAATCACAACAAGAAGCGAAAGCTTTGTCGGAACCTTTGATGTTGGGAGGACAGAAATTCAGAGTGACAGTAGCAATAAAACTATGCATTCGTACACGAAGAAAAGTAGTGAGGAAGTCGTTCAAAACTGTAGTCAAGTGATAGTTACACTGAGAAATGAAGTAATCATTTTTAAGTAATCTGTTTTGTATGAATTTTATTTTTTCTGTAAAATTTAATATAACTTATATCAATTCTGTACTGATAATTAAAAAGTTGTTCAAGTCAAAAATATCGATTTGTTTTTTTTTTAACAAACAAATTACCGTATTAAAAGTATTTCAGTACGTTAAAAAACCGATAAAAATCGATTGAATTTGAGAGTTAATTTCAAAATAGAGATGAAAAGCAGTTGATTTCTATTACTTTTTATCGTTTTTTAAGGTTAATAAAACACTTCATCACTCAAAATCTACATTTTGACTCAAGACTTTTTTACTTATCACTACACAATTATACTTTTGAAATTTCTATTAACTTTGTCTTAAGGTGCTGACTTTTTTTGTTTCCTGTTGAGGAATTTCTTTGAATGTGAATATCTATTAACCTCCAACACCACGATATTTTCATAACTAGTTACTTTCTGTGAAAACGTGGTTTGAAAATTAATAAGTAATTTGTAAAATTAATTAAAGAAATATATGAATCTTCGATTTGATTGTGTGTATTACAAACAAAATACATATTGCTACAAAACATGAATTAAATATAAAAGGCCGGTAAAATGTAAAGAATTTGAAACATAAGGAAAAGCAGGTCATACTTCAGACTTTATGAATATCATTTAGACATTTATTTTACAATCTTCGTGATTTTTCTCTTGCGACTTGCGGATATTGTAATTATCTTTAATATTTTTATTTAGAATTAGTATTTCAAAATATATTTGACATATAAAAAAAGTAATTTTACATCTTCGCTAACATTTACATATTTTGCAGCTTCTATTAGGGTTTTTAAATAATTTTTAGTTATTGTCAATTTGTTGCCATTATAACTACGAAAAATATGTTCCAGTTCACTACATTTAGTTACAAATTCCAGTGTTGGTTTGAGTAAACGACCCTCAGAAACGTGGTTTACCCAAGTAAACGATTTGTCGTTAGAGTCCGGAATATATCCAAGTATTTCTTTTTTTTTTGTAACTTAAATGCAATGAAACCGGCTAAATTTTCCAATTCATCCCATTCCAGGTCTTTTATATTCGAATTAATAAAATCTTGATGACTGTCAATTAAATCTTCAGGGTTAATTTCTGTATCACCACTAGGAAGGTTTAGCGAGGAAAAGATCTCTTCAGTGACAATTTCATAATTAATTATACTATTAGTAGTAATATTCCACTATAGTTTTTTTTTTAACAATAAATAGTCAGCTTCTGTAAAATGTTTTGATCATATTCTCGCGGTTTCTACATTAAATTTGTCTCGCTGAAAACACTTGAAGACCCATACTTTACGCATTTGTTTGTCTCTAGGAAACACAAAAAAACGACACTTCGAAAAAGATTTACTTTTTTTATTATAATTGTTTAAACAACCCACCACTGCACAATACATTATGGCAACCCACTAATTAGTCTTCTTTATAAAGTAGCTATAGGTAGTCGAGAGGAAGTTGCGTACGATAAATAAATTAGGTGATATTAACACAGTAAACTGAATGTTTTCACCACAAAATTTATATAACAATATAATATACAAAGTCTTACTACATCAATGAATAAATAAAAATCTCATTCACTACGTTTTGAAGCACATAGGAAAGCAACAGATAGAGCATTTAATTTGGCATCATTAAAGTTGTCTCGGGCTTACGTCACAGGTGTGCGAGAGAGATGCAAGAACAAGCGCGTTGACACTAATGTCTAGAGCCTGACCCACTACTCTGAGCCGCGTAATGTAGGTTGTCTATTATGAATTTGAATCGGGGAAATTACTGACAGACTCACGCATGACGTCCGACATCGGATAATCATTTTGTAGTAAAATAGACGTTATAATAATTATTTTTCTTCCAAAAACGAATTGTCATTAGAACAGGCAATTTTAGTTCTATCATATAATAATTTAATGACTCCCTTTTTAACATTTATGTTGTGATTTGATTTATAATTTGGATATATGTTCATATGCGCAACAAAAAATATTAAAAGCCAGAGCTTTTCGAGGAACTAACCATCATTTAATAAATAATTTTTATATAACTGTGCTGAATAATGTATTTCGAAACGGGGAAATTATTCATTTATAGATATTACAAAGAAAAGGTCTCTAAAACGTTTTTAAGCAAGCCAAAGAAATCACATTACAAGGAATGAATGAATCAAATATGTAGCACCTTTTTTGTAGATGTATTATTCAAAAACAAACTGAAGTTATTACTATAAACAGGGATCTGTATAGCTGTGGCTATGCTTGACTTAAATAAAACAACGATTAGATAGAAAAAAAAATCACAAATGTCATTAAAATTATCAATATTTTTTAAATGTTAATATAATTTGGTACATTGATTTTTATATTTAATATTTTCTAAGTAAGTTTTTATATAAATAAATAGTCTATATATAAATGTACCATTAGATGAAACTTTGAAAACAATTAGGACCAAATTGCAAAATGATAGATTAACAACTAGAACCAAATTAAATGTGTCAGCCATGATACTATGATTAAGAAGATAAGATATTGCGCATAAGTCGTGACGTAATTGGAGACTTGCACGTTCGTAATGTCAATTTTTTGTATGTGTCAAGAAATAATTTTTAATAAATACTTTGGAGATATCCTTTTGTGTACGATTACTGTAATTATTAAACCTTTATTTAATATTATTATTTTGCTAATTGAATAATTTTATCATAGACTGCATAAAAATCCCATTTAACTTTAACAAGAATTCAAATTCTGGTCTCCAATGACGGCATGCGCGAACACGACCGATTTTGTGCTACGGGAAGATCCTATCTTGTTAGTCATAGTATCATGGTGTCAGCTATAACGGAACTGTTGTCATTATCTACTGGCAACACTTATTTTCATCTAAACAATGATTTCTATTTCTGTTTGACACACTTCTGATTAATATAAATAAAAGGTAAAAAGGTAAAAAGGAGTCAATAAAACTTACAATGGAAAAGAAATAAAATAAATCGTTGCCTTTTCTGGATGTTTTAATCTCAAAGGAAAATAGTGGATATGGGACTCATGTTTACAAAAAACCAACACATAAGAACATATATATCTAAATTATAAATCAAATCACAACATAAATGTTAAAAAGGGAGTCATTAAATCATTATATGATAGAACTAAAATTGCCTGTTCTAATGACAATTCGTTTTGGAAGAAAAATAATTTTTAACATCTATTTTAGTCAAAAATGATTATCCGATGTCGGACGTCATGCGTAAGTCTGTCAGTAATTTCCCCGATTCAAATTCATAATAGGCAACCTACATTACGCGGCTCAGAGTAGTGGGTCGGGCTCTAGACATTAGTCGCGTTGACTTATCTTGTTAGTTATAGTATCATGGCTGAATCAACCGTGGGCTGAATCACAGAATATTGCATAGTATATAAAAAAAGGGGGTATATACTCTGGTATATTGCTAATAAATAAATTATAAAGCAATATACTGTGGCTGAATCTAGACACGATAGATACAAGTTGTTTCATTATAACCTAGCCTGCACTCTCCAGAATTAACCTATCCCATAAGCACGATCACGTGTCACCACAATTACGACTCCTTTATTCTATTTTTTTTTAATTTTTTTATTAGATATATTTAACAGTTACTTTTTATAAAATTCTTAGGCATTTTCTTCATATATTTTATTGACTTACACAAACAGAATTAATTTTAAAATAATACTTATACATTTTTATTTAATTACTGTTTAAAATATTTTTTTTACATTTTGTACATACTTTACAATAAAGCTAAAAGACAATACATCGTATAACAGAAAAATGTTGCTGTTTATTTATCTTCCAAATATTTCATGGAACGTTGTTCCGTTAAATCCGACTTCGCTAGTTGTCGCATCCATGAAGTGGATGTACATCCTGCAAGAATAAAGTATGTAAGTATTTATAAAGGTATCTGTAAAGATTGAATGGACAAAGTATCTAAACAAACTATGGAAATAAAAAGAAAAAAATGGAAAAGATATGATGCCGTGAAGAAACATTTAGAAGAAAAATTAATCAAAAACTGGAGAATCCTAGCAAGGGACCGATAAAAGTGAAAAACTACTGTTTGCCTATAGGCCTGTGTCAGCCATTTATCTATATCAGTGTGGTCCAACCTTTTAGACGTTGCGGGTCGTATTAAATTTGAAATTATGAAGGGCCAGAGAACTCTACTCGTTCAAAAAAAGTTTATTTTAAAAAATAATATACAAACGAAATATTATTTACAAGTATTTTATTATGGTTTACAATTTACATGTTATGTTTAAAATTTAACATAAAATAAAAAATCAATGGGATATTTGAGGCAAGGGTTTATCCTCTACTAACTTTTGCACATCTATATCTATGTTAGTCGTAGTGAGTCTAATACACGCTTCCAGAGAATCGTTTTCCATGCGATTCCGTGTTTTAGATTTAATATGCTTCAAAGCAGAAAATGTACTTTCACATATATACGTACTACCAAACATTAAATATAGTTTCAACGCAAAGTTATGAAGTTTAGGAAAACGATCCTTGGAGACTAACTTCCAAAAGGTAATAATGTCTTCATTTTTCTTTGCTTGAAAAAAAGAATCGGACTGTAGTTCGCACAGCTCTAATTCGTATTCTGCTGATTGGTTCTGGATGTTGACTCCCATTGGATTGTTAAAAAGCTCAAGATCCGGTTTTAGTGCATCAAATTCCGAAAATCTTTCATCAAATTCTCTTTTTATTTCTGTAAGAACTTTTGCAAACCTCGAGAAATCGACCATGGTTTCTTCTTGATTTATTTCGAAACACGCAGGAAAATGTGTGAGGTCGTTTATTTTCATGCAGTTCTCGAAAAGATCAAGTTTTTTTGCGAAATGTCTCAATTTAACCAACCAACTGTGATGCTGTCTTATTTTTCCCCTGAAGTTGTAGGTTTAATGTGTTCAAGTGAGAGGTAATATCTGTTAGAATTGCCAGTTCATGAAGAAATGTTTTTTTTTTTCTTAAAGAAAAAAAAATTCTAAGGCATTTACCTGCAGTCAACCACAGCGTATCTCTGAATGTAAGGGGACATCCTTATATTCAGTATTTTATTCCTTCAAGAAAGAGATGAATTTTCGGTATCGCTGAGCCCTGTTTCCTCCTCTTAAGCTGTTTACTATCTGCACTACAGTTTTCATAGTATCGTTGATTTTAATTATCTTTCCGCAGAGAGCCTCTTGAATGATAATGCAATGAAATATAACACAGTTAACACAATTTTCCCGCAAAAGTCCAGCCAATCCCGTTATGCGTCCCGTCATTGCTTTTGCTCCGTCGGTGCAAACGCAAGAGCATTTTTGAAAACCGCCTAAACTGAGGTACTTTTAAAACGTGCAGTTTTAAAAGTTCCTCAGTTACACAAAAATCTTCACTGATGCATCTAACAAAAATTAATAGCTGATTTTTGTCAGTAATATCAACAGATTCGTCCAGGGCTAAGGAGTAGTACAAACAATCATGAACTGTTTCGACCATTTTTTTAAATACATGAGTATTCAGCTCATCAACTCTTCTAGATACAGTTTGATGGGAAACTGAAACACATTCAAAATTTTTGGCCATCTTTTCATCTCCAAAGGATCGCGCCATTTTAACGGCACACCGCTTGATCATTTCTCCATCTCTAAATGATTTTTTATTTTTGACAAGCTCTAAACATACTTCATATGATGCTGCTAAGCTTGCTGAATGAACAGCTGTCGGTTTTGTAAATAGAGATTTTTGTTTATTCAATTTAGCTTTAAGTTCTCTTACAAGAGTATTGCGAGCTTCACCTTGATATTTGTCGTATTTTGTTTTGTGCTGGGTTTCATAATGCCTACTAATATTGTATTCTTTTGATACCGCGAGTACTTGACAACAAATAATGCACTGAGGTTTGCCTTTTAATTTGATGAAGAAATATTGATTTTCCCCTTTTCCTTGGAACATACGATTCTCTTCCAAAATTTTGCGTTTTTTTGGCACAACTCATTCTGAATTTAACATTAAATTTATTCGCCACTGTTAATTCAACACGACACGTGCAGCTGACTGAAGCTAACTGTCCGCTCATCGGGTGTGTGTGTTCAAGGTTAACTACTTTCTTAAGATTACGGAAAGTTAGACAGGTTTGGAACAGGTAAAAGTTATCATTGGCAATACTTTTGAAATGTGTTTGCAGGGACCACAGTTTAACGAGCCTCGGACTGATTGCGGCCCGCGTGCCTGAGGTTGGACCAAACTGATCTATATGGTATCATAAAAATGAAATAGATCAACAAAAATGGTAATTTTCAGAAATTCTACTGCAGATCCATATTTTGTCTAAAATGTGTCATTCTTAATATAAAATAATGTATGTAAACTCATACCTATCTACAGGAACTGCAAGGGATTTAGAAATACAGTCGAACAATACTTTTGCATGTTTTTTGTTTTCATCAACACCCAAGGCCCCAATGCTCATCAAAACTGCTTGGGCAGCAGGTTCATTGTCACCTCCCCATGACATCTTCACACCACCTACTACTGTAGCACAGCAATACTGAAAATATTAGGAAAGTTATGTGAGACTCCAAAAAATATAGCACTACATTGAAGAAACTGTTCTTCATACTTTGATTTATTATTTTGAGTGATTTTCGGTTTTTATAGAAGTAAATATATAATTTAAAAATACAGTACAATTTAAAATATAATTTAAATAATGTACACTAATAATAATAATACAATTCAGGAACAGCAAAATAACATAAATCACAGTTCACAGGATTCAAAAAGATGGCAAAAAAGGCACATTATATGGGCGATAAAATCCAAAATGAAATAATCAACTTAGGAGAAAAAGTTAAAAAAATATAATTAAATCCTTAAAAATGTGCAAATATTTTTCAATTATCCTTGATTGCACACCTGACATTAGTCATCAAGAACAAATCAAAATTGTTGTTAGATTTGTTTTTATTGATGATTTTTCTAAAACTGTAGAGGTTCGAGAACATTTTTTAGGATTCTGCGAAGTTAGCAACACGACTGGTCAAGGTTTAACTGATTTCATATTAAATTTTTTAAAGGAATCTGATATTAATATTGCCGATATGCGAGGCCAGGGTTATAACAATGGTACCGTTCGCGTCATAAAAAACTGGTACAACTCTTATTACCGAAAATCATGTTTTTCAAGTTGTGTAAGTTGATCTTGTCACATGTGTCATTCTAATTTCTAGGGCACTGTTGCCAGTTCAACGAAAATATTATATGAAATCAGCTAAAAATTATGTGTGATAGACCGCGTTTTGAGTATTCTAAAAACTAAAACATCGAGCATTCTCGATCAGTCAGTCACATTAAATTTGTTGCATCCTAAAAAATTCTCATATTAATTTTGTAATTTTTCATTATCTCAATTAAGTACTCATACCTTGATTTGTGTTTTATTATAATTTATGAAAATATTTCAATTCAAATATAGTGATAGATAAAATCAATCTACACATAACTTTAAATTATTATAATAAAACATTACAGTGAGGTATTGGATTGTAACTGTCACTTTATAATCTACGTAGGATAAAGTATAATGTTAGTTTTTGTTAATGTTATCGTTCATATAATAAATAATAAATAAATCTTGGTAGTTGGCCTGTGACTAAACTTATTGATATAAAATACAGTTCGTGTTCGGTAGGTAATTGAAGTAAAAAATTAGGTACAGTAGCTGCATTCCAATGTTCCCTGTGCCAATAATCTACGTTTAAAGATCCTTCAAATATTTTGGATATTAGCTGAACCCTATCTCTGGTTATTAAATTTATTAAATACGGTTTTTTGTTGTTAATGATAAAAATAATACCTATCTAATAATAACTTTATTTTTTTTAATTAGATTTAGTGCAATTCCGTTATCTGTGATGGCAACAGCGAATTAATTCACGAACCACTGTATCCAGTCTGAACCCAGGTTTACATTGGGAAAAAAAAGTGTACCAGTTTTATATGACGGGAAGTGTACCAATATGAAAGGCAAACACAATGACCCACAAAAAAAATCTTACATATTAATCCCAGAGCCTTTTTTGTCCCTTGGGTGGCACACAGCCTTAATTTAGTTGTGAATGATGCAGCAAAAAGCTCGCTTGAAGCTTAAAGACTCTTAGGTATAAATTGGAAACAGTTTATGATGCACTATTTGCCCTTTATAATGATACATCTAGAGATAATGACACAAGGAATACTGCAAGTTCCCTGATTAATAACATAAAATCATTTAAATTTATATGTTCCTTAGTTGTTTGGTACAATATTTTATTAAAAATAGATGTAGTTAGCAAAATCATGCAAAAATCTGTCGTTATTTTACCAGAAGCTGTACAAATGTTAAATGGAATTAAAATATTTTTAACAGACATGAGATCCGACAATGGGTTTATAAATTTGCTCAATGAAGCTAAAAAAATAGCTCAAGAAATGGATGCAGAAATTTCATTTCCTGAAGTTCATCCTGCAGTTGGTTCATTTCATTTCCTGACCAAGAAAAAGACTTTTTGTGAATATGAACATAAAGATATATTGTCTATTTACATTACTAATAAAAATAATATGTCAGCCAAACAAGTGTTAGCCTATCTCGTTGCTAACGAGTTAAAAGGAACATTTCCTAATTTATTTGTTGCGCTTAAAATATTTTTAACTATGCCAGTCACTGTAGCTCATGGGGAGCAAACATTTTCATAACTTAAATTAATAAAAGACTACCCAAGATCTACCATGAGACAACCCAGGCTTACAAATTTAGCTGTAATAAGTATCGTGGAAGATATTTGTTTGTGACTGTTTGAATTTAGATGTGACTGATCTAGTTAGGGAATTTGCACTTAAAAAGGCAAGACAAGTTGATATTTATATTTAGATGTGTATACCCACATAGTGTTGTATTTGTCTTTTCTTTATTTTTCGTAAAATAACTGTAGATTTTTGTATTTTGTTTATAGCAAATTATATTTATGCACATACTATGTTGTATAAACTCATATTTATATTATAGGTATGTATCTATTCGTTGACTTAATAAATATATTTTTATGATTTAAATGTTCAAAATTGTGTTTTTATTAATTTTCCCTCATTTGTAATGTTTTCTTATGCACTTTTCCAAAACTGCTGATGAGGCCGCAAATTTGCCTATTTTAACAAATATTTCAAATTTCAGCTTAAATTTATGGTCCCCCATTACCCTTAGCGTTACCAAATTTAAAATTAATTACCAAGGCTTATTTTTACGTTATGTAATTACTCCACTCATTCCCATTTTTGTAAGTAAACCCTATATTATTAATAAATAGTATTAAAACAATTTAAAATTTCAAGGAAAAATCCTAGATTATTCTAGATAAGTCAAATATTAATTAATCAACTAGATATGGATAAATTGAGTGGACTTATCAAAGATAAATTATAAATTACTTACATTTATAGGTTTTCCTAATGATTTTGAAATTATACTGCATAATTTGGCAGGTAGATCATCAGGTATTTTGTCATTGGGTATATTAGTCTCAACTCTAAAATGCGGCATTTTTAGTATTATTTATAGTTGCAGATTACCACAAATAATTGAAAAAAAATTCAAATTCAAAACTATGATATAAGAATAAAACAGTTGAATGATAAGATTATGATGATAATAATAATATAATATAATCGGCAAAAGTATAGAGAAAGTGTCGATGAAGTTAGCTACAAACGAGGGACAGATTTGTATTTGGCAGTGTTGCCATATCACAAATAAATCACGAAAGAGCATGCGGTATAATATTAATGTTATTAAACATTCTTTTTCAGTTTTTAAAAGAAGTTTAATTTATTATAATTTAAAATAACTTTAAGTAAGCTTTTAAATTCTTAAGTTTTTAAGGTATTCAGGTACCATTTCATCCCAAAATTATAAGAAAATAGGCATAAAATTGAAATCAGCTGAACATCTGTTGCAATCTGACAACTAGCTTTTTCCAAGTTTTGACCATATTGCCAAGTTTATTTGCTAACCTACCAAAGGACAATTATAATTTTTTTTCTAATAACTAACTGCAACTAATATCAAAAGAAACAAATATTAATTCGTTCGAGTTTTATATAAATTTAAAAATTTTTTAAAAATACCCGATTTCATAAAATAATATAATAAAAATGTACTGTTTCAAAGCATATTTGAGGCATAAAACATATACATAATAAGGACATGGCAATACCGCAAACACAAATTTGACGGATCATTTGTAGCTAACTTCATCGGCACTTTCTCTATACTTTTGCCATATTATAATCTTATCTTATAATATTATAATCTTATCTTATTACAAACTCTTTCCTATAAACATATACAATTCCTAACTTCACAACGGTTTTATATAGGAAAGTAGAACCCGGAACCCAAGGTTAGTAGATATTTAAGACTTAACATCTACTAACCTTGCCCGGAACCAGTGTTGCGATTAGTACATAGGGAGCATAAAATTAGAAGAAAAATAAATAAATTCTAAATATATCATATTTATTTTAAAAAATACAATACACTACGAAAAGTAATTACTGTATTTTTCGAAAAGTCCAATTATATTATATGTCCATGAATTGATTTATTTGTGGCCCTATGACACTACGCATTTTCTTGTATCATTTGTTATATCGTTTCTGATATAGAAAGTTATTTATGTTTTCTTGTATTGTTTCTTGAACGTACATTCGTGCTCTGTATGACACTATGCAAGTTCTTTTAGCGGAAATTGTATGTGATTCGGCACATGATTGGTCGAAATTTTGACACATATAAAAATAGAACTGTAGTACCTGAGGACCCAAGCCAGATGCTACTGATTATTTTTTTAAATACTGTGGTTCAAAAATAAAAGAAATAAAATGTACCAATATTAAAACTAAATTGGAAACCACAATTTTTGAAGATATTCAACAGGCTGTAATGGAAGACAGAAATAATTAATAATTTGGTTGTAATAATTTATTTGTTTTTTTTTACAAATTATGTGTTTGAATGGCATGCTCTTGAAATTCTACTCTCTTATTTGGAGATATAAAATAATCTTTAAACTCGTCACGAATTTTTAAAGCGGTTATGTATTGTTTTTAGTAATACATCTCCTACTTTCTGTAGTTCCGATGCTATTTGATCCAATCCCTGTGATTTATTGTTTTTGAATTTGGCTACTGCTGTTCCAATCTTGGTTATTGTTGGTGGGCACTTTTCTCTGATGTCTGCTTGGTCTAATTGTATATCCACAATACATTCAAAGTTCTCCTCCAGCCGCCATTATGACAGAAGTTTTACGTTGATGGTTTTTGCGCACAAATTGGCGCATTTCTTGTACAAGAAACTGCAGCGGACACAAATTCTTGTATCGTTTCTGATATAAGAACTATATGCTTGTATGACACTGTCCATTTTTTTGTTGTATCAGAAACGACATAAGAAATGAAACAAGAAAATGCATAGTGTCATACGGCCTTTATTTAAATTTTTATTCTACTACAGTAGACTCCCTCTATAACGAGAACTGAAATGACAGACTAATTACCTCGTTATAAGCCGATCTCGTTATATCAGACAATAATAATACTGTGCATACATATGAATCTGTAGTTTTCTAAACCATTAACTTTCTATAGTGAAGCCATTCGGAGCAATATAAGATGCTAATAAATATTGTTTGAATGGCGTTTTTGAAAAAAAGTTATTTACTTTTATTGTCAATGAAATATATTAAAACATAAAAGAGTTGTTTACTTTTATTATCAATGATATACGTTAAAACAAAAAATCTGTACTTATATTTTTGTCCAACTACATAATGTATAAAGCGTATTTTCAAGGATATCATAAACTATTGCTTCTGCAATTTTAAGAACTCTGTTATTTTTAACAGCTTTAAATGGTCCAGTATCATTCCATCATATTTTCTAAAGATGTGAAACAGTTGTATTTATTCATTGTAAAGAAGTTTATTACGGGCTGCAGTTAAGTTTATTGAGGGGCTTTTTGAAAAGGTATTTATTTATAGCCACGACCCGACCAAAAAACACGTTTTTGGATCTTATTTTCAATAGTTCAATAGAAATTTCACGGGACATCTAATGTATCTCGTTATAAGCGAAATCTCGTAATAACCGTGTTCGTTATAGAGGGAGTATACTGTATTTTAATAAGGTATATAAAATTTTTATAGCATATTAAAATAGTAGAATATCTTTCTTTTAACTCGGATTTTTAGCAGATACCTAACGCATTTTTTCTAGACAAAGGCACCAAAACCGTTTTCTTTTTGACAATTTTAACGAGCTTTGGGCGAAAATTGGGCGGTAGCACCCTCAAAATGTTTCGCCTTTGATAGTTTGTTCCTACAGCGGCGCCTTCGGTGGATCTCTGTGTTTGTTTCCCAATTGGCTTTTCATTTTCAGCAATGATAAATAGCGACAGTGTAGCGATTTTTTACCGTCATAATTGAGATTTTCATTCTTCTCTACATGGCAACACTGCCACGAACAACGTTGACAGCCAAGTTGTCTCGTAACTATAGACCAATCAAATGCTCGCTTTTTAAAGGCGGGAATACGTCACCCATACGACACTTTTAAAATTGCCATAAGCTTCAATGCTAATATAAGGTTCAAAAACTTAGGTTTTGCAATATATTTTGGGATTTTCTTGGGTATAGGGATGTTAAGTGGTTCTTATATTAGTAATTATATCAATTTTTTTTTCTAAAATCAATAGTCTGATGACAAAAAATAGAATTGATTATAGTGATAATATTGTGTGTTTTAAATGGAGATAACAGTTTATTTCGCACAAAAACCCAAAAAAACAGTAGAAAAAGTTCAAAAGCAAAAATACTAAATATGTAGGAACTTACTTATTATGTTTTTCCTGGAATTTGCAGCATTTTTATCATATCTAGTGGTAGGCAAAAAAAACCAATAGGTAATATAAATAATTTATTATTAGATTAAAATACAAAAAATGATTAGTCCTTCAAGCACAAATCTTCAAGCTATATATACTTATCTCATCTAAAAAATATATCATTATTATAACGTACAAAACTACATATAATTGTTATGACAAACCTTGATATCACGGCTACGAAAACACACTTCACAAGTGTTTATGTACACAAATAACTAAATAATAAGTCTCTATAAATAATATTGTCCTTATACCTATACTTAAAAATAAAAACTAAACAATAACTAAACAAATAAACGAACTAATGATACTATAGAATAGAGACAACGACAAACGTGAACTTAAACTCAGACGTCAAATTTGACTTTGTCGTATGAGTGACGTAAGCATTCTGCCTTCCCCTCGCTTCGCCCACATAGTTACGAGGCAACCTACTTAACATCTACTAACCTTGGTTGACACTTGACAGCAGTGTCAGCTCAGCAGTTGACAAGGATGAGTATGAAAGAGGTAATAGATATGTCAAAACGACTTTGACATTGACGTATGATATAACAGCTGACACTTTTATTGAAATGGCGTTGGTGGTTTGAAATTTGTTCACGATTAGCAGAAGTCCGTTATTAGATAAAAATGTAATTAAAACTTATGTTATGAAGTGAAAATCGTGTGACCCATTTCTATGTAATCAATGTTTATTAGATAAAAGAAAAATAACGCATTATTAGTTGGCGAGAACAAGCAAAATGGGTAGAGGTAATGATTTGTTTAAAATGATTTAAAAAATGATAAGCACTTTTTGTTTACAATTTTTTGATAACTTAAGAAGAGCTTATATTCTTTATTATATATATATATATATATATATATATATTTATATATATATATATATATATATATATATATATATATATATATATATATATATATATATATATATATATATATATGGTTTTAAATAAATTCTGCACAATAGAAAATTCGTTATTAATTGTATAAATCTGTCTTCTACAATTAACAGAAAGATTTTGCATTTTGCTGAAGATTATTCAGTAACCAATTTAGGAAAAATTGAATTGGATATTTTTCAAACACAAGTAATGAATCTATTTCATTAGCAAGGGTTATCACATTCATACAATATATAGAGTATTATACTAATAGACAACTTGGCCAAATAAAAATAATCCATTGTTATATTAGACAGGCTTTTTAGAGACAAAGTAACTTTAATACTGGATATTATGGTTGTAGTTTAGACTATTTATTCCATTGGCTGACTTGCAGCGTCTCTGAATCTTATACTGACTACTTATGGAACTGGACAACTGCAGAGAATATTTCCAGTTATCAAAAACATTTCTTTAGAATATAATCTATTCAGGTTTTATCCATAATATATTAATCTATGTAATCTAATTATTTATATTTTTATACCTTATGTTCCAAAGAAATGTGTATTGATTATTTGTTCTAGATTTTGTTATATGTTGTAGGGTTGGTCTATGACTGCTTCTGTTACATCCATTTGCAATTTTACTATTATTTTTTGGACAAAGTCTAGAGAATGAAATTTTGTATTTGGCAGTGTTATCATGTCCTTATAATAAATCATGTGAAAGAGCATAATATTAATTTAAGTAAACATGGAAAACATAAAATGATAAAATAACGAGCAAAATAACATATATTTTATTTCACTATAAATACTAAAGTTAGAAAGTGTTGAATATGTTGCACATAAGTTGAATTTTGCTGTAAAGATTTTAATATATATTTTTATTTTGTTATTATCTATATGAAAATCAGCCACAATCCTTAACAAAATTATACAGTGTAACTTTTCAACCACCTGAGTAGCAGCTGCAGCATGAAAAAATGTAATTATGTCAATGACTGCAGATCTGATGGTCATAAAATTGTTATCTGCTGAACATCTGTTTCAATCTGGTGACTAGTGTTTTGAAGGTTCTGACACTATTGCAAAATTTATCTGCAAATTCATCAAAGGGCAATTGCAAAATTTTTTTCCAATAACTAACTACAACTAATATCGAAAGAAACAGATATACATTTGTTCATGTTTTATATAAATAAAAAAAAATTAAAAAAGACCAGATTCCATAAAATAATATAAAAATGTACTGTTTGAAACCTTTCTCTGTGTATATTTGAGGCATAAAACATATACATAATACAGACATGGCAATATCACACACAAATTTGTGTTTTACTGAAGTTTCTTTGTAGCTAACTTCATCCAGAACGTTCTCTAGACTTTGTTTTATTTTTTATATGCATGAATTCTTTACCATCTGTATTATTGCTTCATACTTTTGACTTATTTATCCAATTTAAAAATTAGACATTGTTTTAATATCATATATAAATTAACATTATAACACAAATCACAAAGAAATTTAACAATATATTATTAGCTTATTACCTTTACATCAACAGATGAAGCCACAATATATTATTCTGGTATCGAGAATAGTTAATAAAAAATCTAATAGAGCGGTGGAATGCTATTTTCCTATCTCAGAAAGGGTAATGGTACTGAAGTTGGTGATATCTCATGCCAAACTGAATTTGATACAAGTTTATGCTCCTACAAATGCTGATGAAGAAGAAGTGGAATTATTTTTCGAGATATTGAAGAGGAACTTAAGTAACGAAAACAAGAGAAATCACGATAGTCCTAGGTGATCTCAATACAAAGATTGTAAAGAGACAAAGCAGAAAGTGTATAGGAAACTATGGTCTGGGAAATCAAAACAAGAGAGGAGACCGCCTGTTACAATAAATATGTTCTAGCTATTTATTTTACCCTTCTCTTCTGTATTGAATAGACTCTACAGTTTCTTTATTTCAAACCATTTGTTTTCCATTTTTATTTTGCAACCCAGTCTTTCATTCTAATTTACTTATTGGTTTTGTTGTAATTCTTAAAAGCTCTTATTTTTTTCTGCTTTTGCTTGTTCTAGTGAATAAATAAATATAACTAAACACTAATACATTTTAATAACTTATATTGTGCAAAATTCATCAAACCAGTTCTGATAAAAGTGTTATTGGTATACATTTAACTTCATTTTGTAATTTTTAGACGGATCTTCTGTGAGAATTCTCTCAACTTACATTCTTTAATCAGCTGGTACTTTTTCTTCCTCTGTGCTTGTGTTCTTGTTTATCACATATTCCAAATTCTCATACGAGGATTTGATATCCCCTAAAATATGTTTTGAATCATTAACAAGATGGGAGTATTTATTTTCAATATCTTTAATAGTTTCATCATAAAGTGTTTTTGTTTTTATTCTTTGTGCCATACTCTTGTTAATCTAAAATAATGAATATTCTACATTACTCAGTTAAAATTTGTTAAAATAAGCTTTGAGCTATTATGAATTTTATTATAATGCATTTCTAAATAGCACTTTTGATCAGCTATCATGTTTTCTGTACAGACAGATTTGACAATGACATATCGCTGCCGATTACAATGTTGTATGATATAAAATGTAGAAAATGAGAAAAATGACTTTAAATATTTTGACCATTAGATTTGGTATAAGAAAGTATATTTGCTTTTGTTTTAAACATAATAGATGAAAGTCTACTACAAAAGCACATTAAAAAAAAGGAATAGAAAAAATTAAATTTTTTCCATATTTTTATTGAAAAAATAAAATAACAGATTATCTTGTAATTGTAACATTATCTTCTGATCAGCAACCTCAGTTCTACTGTTTATGTTGAGATATGTTGGAAAACATGTGAACATAATAGTTTCTGTCTACATCTTGCATCCACTTGTACATATATTTCAGAGCTTCCAGCTTCTTTCGTGCCAAGGTGACTTTAATATCATTTTTGTTTATTGATATGGGTATTTTGTCATTTTCAGCAGTATGTCTCCTTGCATTCCGTTGTCTTAAACTGATGATTTGAACTGGAGTAAATTGTAAAGAAACCACCTTTTAAAATGGAACTTCAGTATAATTCAGTTTTGTGAATAGGTTGAAAAATCCAGAAAATCTTGCTCTTTCATTTAAAGTATGATGTAAGGCTTTCTTGTGTTTACTTTCACAAGGACTCTTAATAACGAAAGTGGAGAAGAGTATTCAGATTTTCTCAAACTGCGTTCATTTGCACTGTAAACTGAATCAACCTCTTGTATGCAGGAATGTCCAGGTACTAAAAACTTCATTTAAATTTTCTTTAAGTTCGTATTAGTTTTTAAAATATGTGCAATAGCAAAACTCATAAATCTATTGCGATTTTGCTGAACGCAACTATCGCTCCACAAAGTCAAATCCTCCAATAACGGATAGTCTTCTACAACCCTTTTCAGGATTCTGTATACAGCACTGGCAATATCATTCACAGCCCAACCATGCATTGCCTCTGACCAAATCGCGCAATAAACAGTCCGGTTTATGAAAAGGTGCGCTGTCATGTTATACACATTTAGCTTACTTTTATAAAAGAAATTTTTGACCTCTCCTTTTGGACATGTCGATACATTTTGTAAGTCAAAACACAGTACTGTGTTATCATTTTCAATATCCGTCTTTTTCTCTTCTCTCATTCAAATTTTTTCTTGCCAGTGTTTTTCAAATTCCTTTTTCTTTTCTCCATTAACGGTGTTTTCTTTCTTCAGGCAGTCTATTTCAGCACAGAGGTTACATAGATCTTTTGAAGGTTTATTAAATGAATAATTGAATTCAGTGCAAAATATTTTGCGATAAACATTAAGTTTTACTGGAGTCAAGTCTTTCTCGTTTATGAAACCCTCATACATATTGTACATTTTTTGCAGTGATAGGTCACCCTCTACATATTTTCTTTTAGTATCAGCCCTACAATAATGGCTTTCTATTACAGGGAACATATTAATATGCTCTTTAACAAGATTGGCAGTATCATCTGATGTAACTTTTTTTCTATGCTTTCCCTGAACACTTTGGCGAATTGTGTTCTTTCTGTATAATTTTTGTAAACGGTATATATAGGTTTTTGACTTATATTTAGTGTTCCGCGGTAAAACTGTTTCCAAACCTGTATTTTGTTATTACTTAACATAAAGAATTTAAAGGTTTTAGTTTTTTTTTTGAGTTTTGGGCATTTGTTCCTTTTCTTCTTCGCTCTGGAATACTCATTTCAGTTGTGCTTAAAACAAACATCCTTTTTTCACTGCTACTAAGCTTGTAATAATCAGAAAATAATTTTTTCTGTTATCTTCGCATATATTTTTGGCTCATTTATAAATGCATTTCTCGAAGCAGTCTTTATGTGTTTTTATCTCTCTTGCTGGTCTTAACTTCTTTCGTGAAGAAATGTATTCTAGTCCTCTATCAAAATTTTGTTTTCTAATATTGCAGGCCCAACGCTCGGGATTTCTAGATCTCTTTCTAGTACGTTTTTTCTCTTGTAAACTGTTATTATTTTTTTGCAGTTGATTTTCGGAACTTTCCTCATATTGCTGTGTGCATATTTCTTTATTTTCCTTGGAAAAGTAATCTTTTACTGGAATTGTTTGTTTTGTACAGATTGCAGCATCTTTATTTTCCAGTTCAGTCGAATTGAATTCTCTTTGCATGGATAAATACCACGTTCCACATTGCTCTAAGGTAGCGACACTAAAATAAAAATTAATATCACAAATAAATACTAGAGAATCGCAACAGCAAGTCAAGGTAAACTTACCCAGCAGTATAAGTTGAATTCTCGTTGCTAATTGTGCTACTAGTATTAGTTTCATTGCTCTGCGTTAATGTAACTTTTTCTAGCTCCTCGTCAGACTCATCCGAGTAATCCAACAAAGACATACCAATGAACTTTCTCGAATTTTGATTCTAAAAAGAAGTAAAACTATTAGAACGCAGTCACATGAGAGCATACATAATGATGAATGGTTTACTGAATTCTGAAATCTTGTATGCACATTTATTTGCTTAATATAAGCAATAATATGATCGTATTTGTAAAATTTAAAATAAAACTTCTATTTCTCCTAAAAATGTGTAAACAAAAAGATGCAAAAGCCATATAATATCTAATTTGCGTTTACCTTTATATTTTTCTAGTTTTCTCTTCTGGGACATAATCCTTATCTTTATCAGGATCATCACCATTCCAAAATTCACTATTGTCACTAGATCCAGTCATTATATCACTCATTTATTACATAAATTAACAGAGAATGAAATCAACACACATGTTGTTTACATGTAACATAAGCTATAAATCGAGTAATAAAATTGATGACAGTTTCTATATATTACTACATAGGACCGTGTTATTCTTTTTTGTTTGGAGTTTGGAAAGTTCACTAAAATTTTGCGAAAAACAAAGTCGTATATTTAACATGGGACTATGTTGCGCTCTTATCATATTTTCATAACATACACCAATGATTTTCGATTAATTTTAGAGGATTGCATGCATATATTATTTATATAAAGAATTACACATTCCATAACAACACCGCTTTGTTGTTACTTTTCATGCAGGTTATCATAATAATTATCATTTAAAAAAAATTGATTTGCTAATTGTGGCCCTTTATTTTTTTCAATAACTAGACTTCCTTTGGTATTTTTTATATCAATTTTATATATATATATATATATATATATATATATATATATATATATATATATATATATATATATATATATGTATATAATATATATTTGTCCTCCTAGGCGTATGAGGTGAAAACATAAAATTAATGGGGATATAGTCAAAAAACTATAAAAAGGCCTAACAAATGAAAAAGCTTGTGGATTTGTTATCTGCTGAATTTAATCTATAAAAATGTGACAAAAATTATATAAAAATTACACATGACTATTCTGTAACACTGATAGATCTTATAGAAGAGAAAATTAAAGGCCACGAAGAAGAACAAAGCAGATTTCATGCTGGAAGAACATATAACGACAATCTATTCTGTCTTAAACAAATCCCTTTTTGAAAAAAACTGCAACTAACAGAGAAGTACATAATATAATACTTGCAGGCTTACACAAAGCAAGTTAATTCGATAAAGACTTGTAATCATTATGGATATTATTATTTGTGATTAACAGAAAAACTTCAATTAACCTATTGGAATCTTAATGGAAAAATATATATCATTTGGAGATAACAAAGAAAAATGACGTTTTAAAGGTAGTTCCAGATCATAAGTTTCCATTTAAAAACCATGTTACTAATGATATATCTTAAATGTCATATAAAAAATCCTTGTTTGCTGAATCTTGTGCTTTGCACAACTTGACATGTGGTGTAAAAATTAATGGAAAACTCATAAATACTATTAGATTGCAGATGACACAGTTGTTCAGAATAGCTCAAGACAGAGACAGTCTTGCATGTTAATCGCCAAACTCTAGAGCATGTAATAAGGTATGTTAAGAAGAAGGTATAGCTTACCAAGCAAAGTTTGTAAGTAATTCTCTCCATCTCTGTTTCTAATTTTTTCCTTTCTTTGTACTGTTTGTCAATTATATAGATCAGTTCGTCTCTGTGCTGCCTTAAAGACAGGATATATTCTACAATTTTTTCGTTATTATTCCTAAGTTCACCTCCTATATCTTCTTTATTCCCATGTAAATTTTCATGATCTTTATGACGAATGTGATCCCCATTTATTTCGAATTCAAGAAGATGTTCTGGTTTGTCTCCAATTTTATCATTCGGTAGAAGATTCTTATGAAATAATTCAGAGTTAGAATTTTTACCAAACAAAATAGTTCATTTGTATATTTACACTAATGGCCAACATACTGGAAACTGTGGAAACACAAATTATTGTTTTTTCATTAACAGTCGTCTTATTAATATCATTAATGTATTTTGTGAACGATTTCCGAAGTGGAAATTGAAACGCCAATAAACTTATTTTAAACTTTAATTGTGGCTTATTCCCATTAAAATATTTATTACTTTAAGATCATCATCATCATCATCAGTAGCTCGACAACCCTTTCTGAGTCCTGGCTTGTTTTAGGATTTTCCGCTATTCTGTTCTCTTCCTTGCTTTGTTTTTCCAGTTGGTAATCTTAAGTGTTTTCAGATTTTGTTCCACTTGTTCCATGTATCTAAGTTTGGCTCTTCCCTTTGACCTTCTACCTACTGGTGTTTGCCTCATTACATGTTTTGGTGTTTCAGTCTCCAACATCCGTTCATCCATCCAACGCAGACGTCCGATCTGTATGGATGTTATAACCTCGGGTTCATTACTTTAAAATGCCACAAGAAAATAGTTTGAGAACAATATTTTTCATAACACTGGAACAACAAAGTCAGCAAACAGAACAGAGAGAAAACCGAAAGTTAGTCAATACGAAGAGCACATAATGTCACCTGGTTAGAAGATCGTCGCAGATCCGCAAAAGACATTAATACTATCGTCAAATTAACTGTCTTACAAATATCGGACCGCACGGAAAATGGACTGTGAACAAGAATCCCTAGAAAGAAGCCTTTCATGAACAAAAAACAAGGGCAAAAACGCATTGATTGGGGATTGATACACAGAGAGTGGACAGACGAACAGTGGAGTAAGGTAATTTGGAGTGATGAAATCACAATCTCGGTCTTTGGGAGTGATGAAGTGAAGTTTTTTCGCCGCCGAATGGGGGAAGACCTTTTGCCCCAGTGTACTACGGTCATTATGAAGCACCCTGTGATGTCATGGTATGGTATACGTGATATATCAATATTAATGCAAAATAATGGCAGGAAGAAATACTGAAAGCCAAACTGCTGCCAAATATCAGAGATTTCCATGGAATGGTTGTTAGTATCACGCTTAAACGTAAGTAACAAGAGAAAACTGATAGAAGCCATTATTCAAAACTGGTTTAGAGTTATTACAGCAGAAAATTTGCCTCGTTTCGTGAACTCCATGCTTCGCAGTATCGAGTCTGTGCTAAAAAACAAAGTTTATCCCATCAAATCTTAATTTTCTTCATAATTGCTTCATTTTATTTTTAAATATATCTACTAATCGCTAACGGTTGTTGTTTGATTTATTTTTTTAAATTGTTAGGTTTTCCACTTAAAATAGACGTTAAATATTAAGTAGAAGCATACAAGGATGTAAGAACAGGATAGGTAATCTTGTAAATAATATAATGTCGTGTAAAAAAGAGGAATGCTGCTAACACAACTAAAGTTTTTGTAATGTTTCCAGAATTTTGGCCAATAATGTAGTATGATTAGTCTTATATAATTAGAAAGTCTTACTCACCATTGTTAGCCCTGATACTAGATAACTGGCAACGTTTGAATCGTTTTAACAATACAGTTTATTTTACGAGTATATTATTTCCTAATGATTAAATTCACTTTTGATTTCACATTTGATATTTTTACAAATTATAAAATGACAGTTTGAAGGTTGTCAATTATATAAATAATACAAATTACTACAACAGCACTAGTTATTTATGTAGTACTGGTACATACAATTCTAGTTTTACTGGTAATAACGTCACTTTTATTGATATTTTTTTAAAATTTGTTTTTAATTTTTGTCCTAAAGATTTCTGTAAAAGCTTATTTTAAAGGTATATTTCAGTACTTTTAAAAGGATTGTATAAGTTTTCCTCGATAAATTAATCGTTTTTCAGTTAGTTAACATAAAAGTCTGCAAATAAATTTTCGACAAAGAAAAAATCGGCTTCATCCAACTATAGCTCGCTTTATCTTGTTAATAATTTCTCTGTAAATAATTTCTTTGTTTTTTCTTTATAAACTTTATTTTTGATAAGAATGTTTTTTTCACCACATAGGTATTTTAGTGATAGTGATTGAAAAACAGTCAAAAAAGCATTTTGAATTACGAATAATTCGAAAAGTGCTGAAAAACAAAATCTAATAATTAATAATCACAGGCAGACGTGCCATCTTCTGGAAAGTGAATTTTAACTTTGAATTCTCACTAAAATGAAATAAACTGTAGTCTAAAATTGGATCTATCATTTGGGACCGCTTTAATTCCGACCTCTTGGAAGATGAAACATCCACATGGTCTTCGTTATTATTTACTTCTGGCTGTGAGTCGCTGTCAGATGGAAAATGTACGTTTTTGTCTTCTTAGTATACATCCCTTCCGTAGAATAATCTGGATCCGAAATTGAATCATCAGAATCTTTATCACCGCTACCTGGGAAATCCAAAGTTGAATGAGTTTGTTGATGACATTTATTTGATGTTGAAGCAATATTTAATCTTAAACTGGAAGTAATATTTGTGCTTAAATTATACTTATTATCATTGCTATTTTCCTGGCCTTTATTTACAAACTCTTCCAGTTGTTTTGCAATAAGAGGCGGCTGCAGCATCTTTTCGTATTTTCGCTCACTGAAAAAAAAAAAAACGGTCTCTCAATATTCATCAAGAACATCTTTTTGCAAAAATTTACAAAAGATATTTCATTTTAATCTGAAAGACTAGAATTTACACTGAAATTCTAAAAACGTGTAATTTTTCAATTTGTTTCTTTATTCACGCAAAATAATTGTCAAGTTTGGAGAAAAATAGATTATGTAGGTGTATTAGCAATGTTGAATAGATTAAAATAACTTTTAAAAATAAATAATACTTGGTCTTTATTGTGGTAAAACGTTTTTTACGCTATATTTTACACTACTTAACTTGTTATTATCCAATATTTCAATGAAAAACTTTAATAAATTACTATAACACTAATGTACCCGGCACAAGTGATCACTGGTATACTTACCGCTCAATGATCATTACAATTTTTTTTTCCTTATGTCGTTTTGTTTAATTTCACCAAAAATCCTTTACAACAGTACTGTTTGTGCTTACGGTCTAATACTTATTGCTTATAAGTTAGAAAAATAACTTCTCACAATACTGGTAAATATAGCTATCACTGATCCTTAAAGTTTTAATTCGTCTTTATTAATTTTAGCCACACCTACTGAACCCACAACACCAATAGTCCAAACTAGAAGACAGAAAATGACCTGCCAAGAGATTCTTCCGTCACCATCGACTCCACATAGAATCGAATTAAGAACCGAGAGCTCAGATGATATAAAGAAAGTTGTTCAACCTTTGGAACCTGTACCAAAATCAAAGAAAAGGTGATATTTTTGTTTTAAGTTTGTTTTAATGATTTTCTCTACGGACAACTCGCTTATTTCTGGCAAATAGTTTTCTATTTCTAAATATAATCCTTCGAAAAGTTACATTACTGTTGTCGTCATCTCGTCTGGGTCCTCGGCAGCGTAGTCTCCGTATGTGAGTATCAATACCGGCCTGCGTGGCGAAGTTGGTACCACAGACGCAGATGACCATCTCGTTCGATGGTTTGTAGAGTAACTGGATGAGTAGGAAACAATAACTTACCCACCACGTAGATAATTTGGTATCTACGTTACTCTAAAAACTAAGGCTTCCAGGAAACTGGAAGGGTGTACAGCCTTAAAGGAGTTCGAAAAACCCGACTGGTTAGTAACTGCACTGGTGCGCTTAATCAAGGATCCCAAAGGGACCGACCACAGCTCGAATATGGCGCACACTACCAATCGGATACACCATGTACAATTAACAATCCTTATTCGCTAAATCAGAGTACGCGCTCTAAAAAGTGTTCGTATTTCTGATTCAACTAATATAGATTCCCAGCTCTACCAACGAGGAGGTTTGTACTAGGATGATTTTATGTGGTAAGGATGAAACACGACGTTCACCCAAGCGCAAAAAAAATGAAGGTCGCTCAACGAGAGGTTTGGATAACTCAAGTCGCACACACTTCAGTCAATTACGTCTGGCGAACGATGGGCCAAGCAAAACCACAATTATTTTTTTGGTGTGTGGAGGTGGTTACTATAAGCTTAATTCAGGTTTGTGGGGTCGCCACCTTTGTCCTCCGCCAGCCATTTTGGAAAATTTTCGCGCTGTATCTCGGGATTTTTTTTTAGTATCGTAATGATCATAAATTACATAGAATTAAAATTAGTTTAAGATATTTGGATTTCGTAATTTTATAAATTAAAATTTAGTTATGATTATTTTTTGACCAGGAAATTTTTTTCGTGGATAGAAAAATTTCTCCGTTGACCACTGGTGGTCGGCCAGATCAGTGGTTGCGAGTAGCTGCACTTGATGACTCACAGTGGAGTGAGTGCGCTTTGCCCGCTTGACTATCATAACTACAAAAAGAACATATTATCGTAGTATATATCTCTGACTTCCTACTTTCGCAGTAGAAGCTTATAGAAAAACCATCTTCGATTGCATTAAATAATAACAATTTATTAAGTAGGTACTTACTTGTATTACTTAGGTATAATATTGAAATTTTTAGACTGAAAAATGGACAAGTGTTCACAAACGGCAGTGAAACCAAAATTGTGGAGAATGGAAATCACAAATTGACTGAATACTTTCCAGTGAGAAGATCTGTACGTAAGACGACAAAGACTGTATTAGAAGAAAAACAGAGAAGTTTAGAATTTGCTTTGAAAAATGAAATTGAAGAAGGTTTAGAGGTAAGTACACTCTTATAATTTTGCAATTTGATTTTTTAAACTTTCGACATATATATATATATATATATATATATATATATATATATATATATATATATATATATATATATATATATATATATATACATGCTGCTATTATTTTGGCATCGATACATTATGCTTTAATCATAGATCATTTAATAGAAAGTATAACAACTAAACTGTTTCGTGGCGTTATAGTCTATTCATATATATATACACTTTCGTAGGTTAGGATATTTAGTAAAGGTAGAGGTAAAGGTAGAGGTGTAGTAGCATCCAAAGATTTTTCAAGGGGCGACTTCGTAGTAGAATACAGTGGAGACCTTATTGATCCTATTGAAGCGAAGGCACGTGAAGAAAAATACGCTAGGAATGAAAATACTGGTTGCTACATGTATTATTTTAAGTACAATAATCAGCAGTATTGGTAAGTACGCTAAATATGTCATCTCCTTCAATAAATCCCTTGTTCTTTATTTATGGTTTCAGTTGTTTTCCGGGTTTGACGCCGCGTTAAATATTTTTGGTTTTTAGAAAAACCATTGTTTTGACGACTTTTCGGCAGTTCGGTTCAGTTCAGTTCGCCTGGAACATCAAGACGAAGCAGAATCTGACTTGACAATGGCAAGTGTGACCTTGCCGAAACGTCGTCAAAACAATGGTTTTTCTAAAAACCAAAAATATTTAACGCGGAGTCAAACCCGGAAAACAACTGAAACCACATATGGCTCCCGCAGAAATTTCAAATTCAATATATATATATATATATATATATATATATATATATATATTAATATATATATATTAATATATATATATATATATATATATATATATATATATATATATATATATATATATATATATATATATCCGTACCTCAGAGCAAAACTGTATTAAGTCCAAAATTTCAGTTTTCTACTTTTTTGGCTCACTGGGATTAAAATTTTCCGCTCTATTCAATGGTGCTTCTTATTCGCTGTTTCGACTGAAATTGGCCAAAATAACCTTTTATGAACAGTATTAAGTCCACATTGCGCTTAGAGCAAAACAGTATCTTCTGCATTTCAAATGTATTAGATCCAAAGTGGTGTGTACATTTCCCAGGGCAAAACCATATTATGTCCAACAAAAAGTATTATGTCCCACATAATGTAATTCAGGCAAAGCATTAAGTCCACAATCTTTTAAAATTTGACAAGTCTGTGCTTGTTGAGGTGTGAATTACATAGTACAATACGTGCGTTTGTTCAGTTCGCTATTTACAGTGTATTGAAGCGGATGTTCTCTTCGCTTTTAAATCCGGTGTTATATTTTTTGTTTAAGTCGTGCATGTTAAATTAAACGAGATAGCCAAAAATGGAAGATAGAGCCCACAGAATTCTTCAGCTTGCGCTGAGCGGTAAACAAAACGTGAATAATGAATCCTCATCAGTGGAAATATTTCTAGTAAACGTAAGTATTTCTAATGATAAATAATAAGTTTAACTACATTATAAAGACAAATGTTTTGAATTTACATTTACGGTGACGGTGATTACTGTACATTCGTATGCCATTTAATAGAAAAGTTATACCTAATGAATTTAAAATAAAAAAAGGATGAATTATTTTGTTCTTGTTATATAAGATACGGAGTCACTTATAATAGCTGATATTATTGTTTTAGAAAAGTAAAAGAAATAAATCTCAAAGCTCTTGTCAATGTATTTCTCTTTTTTGCCTGTACATCTTTTTTTTTATTGTTTTAGACTACCTTGAGAGTCAGAATTCGGATGAGGCTATGGCTGTACGGATCACATCACCGTCTTTGTTAGATATATCTTACAACTTTGTTAACCTGCAGGAGGATACAACTGAAATGCAGCTAAATGCAGCTGCTGTTGTTTCAGATGTACCTAAAGACATACCTTCTTCAAGTAGCAGCTTGCTTATTAATGAAATTAAGCAACCACCACTGGAGCTCAATTCATCTACAAGTACCATACACCAAGACGAGGAAGATCCATTTGAATATTCGGGAAGTTCATTTGTTCCTAGCATTAATTCGAGTACTGACAATGATTTTGAAATCACAAATGAGGGTGAAGATGAAAATGAAAAAGAGGTCATGGTAGCCGATCATCAAAGCAAAGGTAAGAAACGTTTAAGGAACGAAAGTACGTGGCAACGAAACGAACGAAAAAAGAAGAGGATGGCAGGCCAACAATATAAATCTTCCAAAACTAAAAAGACTATAAAGGAAAGGAAGGTTCGAGAGCCTTGTAGAAACTGCCGTTTAAAATGCAATGAAAACATCTTAGGTCCTCAGAGAGCACAAATTCACCGACAATTTTGGAATCACGAGACAACCATAGATCAAAAAAGACAGTTTTTATGTTCTTGTCTTGAAAAAATGTGTATCAAAAGAAAAAGAGAACGAACAGGTGCTCGAGCTGGAAAACGCCATTGTAACTGGAAATATTTTTTTACCATTGAAGGAAAGAGGTTTCAAGTTTGCAGTAAGTTCTTTTTGCGTACTCTAGATATTTCTCAATCTTTTGTTAGATGTGCACTTGAAAAAATGCAAACAAGTGGAGTTGTAGAATGTGACAAAAGAGGAAAGCAGCTATCTATAAATAAAGTAAAGAATGAGGTAAAGGACAGGATTCGTGAGCATATAATGGCCTACCCATGTGAAGAATCACATTATAGTCGAAGAAGGACGGCGAAAAAATATTTAGAAGGTCACTTAAATATTTCTACAATGTTTAGGATGTTTAAGGAAGAGTGTGATTTGAAAAACATTCCTTCGGACGAAGTAGGCAAAGAATGGCTTTACAATCACATTTTTAATACAGAATTTAATTTATCGTTCGCTGTTCCTTCAAAAGATACTTTGTGATAAATGTGATGAATTTCTAATCAATCTAAGACAGTCAAACTCTGAAGCTGAGCGAGAAACATTACAAGTGCAGTATAACGCTCATTTGTTAGAGGCCGATAAACGGTACAAATTGAAACAGATAGACAAGGAGATGTCCATCAATAACCCTGGACAAAAAGTTTTAATGATATATTTACAAAAATGTCTTCCTTGCCCAAAGCTAACTAACTCTCAAAGTTTTTACAGTCCAAAACTCTGGTGTTTTAATTATACAATTTATGATTCAACGGAAAAACAGGCGAACTGTCTAATGTGGCATGAATCAATTGCTGGCCGAGGTGGAAACGAAATGGCCTCATGCTTGGTCCAATACATTCATTCATTACCTCAAAGCACAACTTCGGTTGTTATTTGGACCGATAACTGCCCATCCCGAAACCGGAACATACAAATGATTATGTGCTACTTTTATCTACTTTCGAGATATCCACATATAAAAGAAATAACTCACAAATTCCTTTTGCGAGGGCATACGCACATGGAGGTGGACAGTATACATTCAGTTATAGAACGAGAAGCTAAAAAATGTCCTAATTTTCAAATTATTACTCCATGGGATTGGTTACAGTTGGCTAGAATTTCCGGAAAAAACAAAGATTTCAAAGTGTATGAAATGACAACGTCTAATTTTAAAGACTTTAATAAACTGTACAATTCTTGCGATTCACCATTTCAAAATAAAAAGAAGACTGAGAACAACGAAAAATTTTTAATTTCACAAGCAGTATGTATGCAATTCAGACAAGAAAATTCTGGGATTCTGTACTTTAAAACAGACTTCGATTTGGAATTTCAGAGTGTAGACTTTAACCGAAGAGTTGGTAGAAGAAATCATCAATCTTTAGAAGATTCTCTGGTTTCTTTGAGAGATACCTTAAATCCGATAAGTACTAAAAAATTCAATGATCTTCAAAAGCTGCTAAAGTGGGTTCCAGCGAGGTTTCACTATTTTTTTCAGACTCTAGTACATAAAGACACAATTCAGATTACTGATAATTAGCGGAAGTAGCCCTGCATTTGTTTAGTTTTTAATTATTATTTTGTTACGTACTTCAAAAGTTATTGTTAAATTTTTTACTTAATAAAAATACAGTTACTTTACGACCATTTCTGTTTTTTAATTAAACTTTTTTCTAGTTTTTTTTTACTTGCTCGTATTAATGGTTTTGTTACAAACACTTCCGTATAGTATTTTTAATTCTGTATATCCAAAGTATGATGTTTTCCATAATGGATATTTTGCCACAAGATAGGTGGAAAAATTAATGTTAAGTCACAGTCAAAAATTTATTTTTCAGAGCAAAAATATGTAAATCCATTTTTTTCAAAAACAGTAGTATTCAAAAAAAATTTTTTTAGTGGTAAAAAGAACAATGATTATTATTCATATTTAAAAGAATTTGCTAAATAAAATTTAATGTATTAAATGGAAAATATTACAAAACAGTAAAAATAATTTTTATTTTCGCTCTCCTGTAAAATTTATATTTTGTGACTTAATACACTTTTGTTCTGAGGTACGGATATATATATATATATATATATATATATATATATATATATAGTTAGTTTTGATATTTCCGCGGGAGCTGTATGTTACATCAATGGTATTCCGGGTTTGACTCCGCGTTAAATGTTGTTGGTTTTGATAAAAACCATTTTGACGACGTTTCGGCAAGATCTCACTTGCCATTTTCAAGTCTCTCTGGATGGTCTGCTTCTTGTCGATGTTCGAGTGGAAGTGACGCTACGGGTGTTAGGCAGCTGGCTTTTGTAGTTACTGCGTGTTGCGCGCGCTCTTGTAATTGGTCCGGTGCGCAGGTCAGTGGGCGGGGTCTTGGTCGATTCCGTTCTTGCGTTATTCTTCGGGATAATTGTTTTCCATGTTTTTGGCAATCTTTGGGCATCGTCTCGAGAATTTAAATTATTTTCTTGTTTTTCTATTTCTATTGCTTCTCTGATAATTCGTTTTCTCTTGTTTTCGACATTCGCTAACATTACCGTATGTTTGAGGTCAATTTTGTGTCCTGTAGCTAAAGAATGCTGGGCTAGGGATGACGTCGTTTCTTTTCGTTCGATGGCATTGCGATGTTCTTCTTGTCTTACTTGGATCCTTCTATTTGTCTGTCCAATATAGGCTCTATCGCATTCTCCACAGGGAATTTTGTATACTCCTTGGTTTTCTAGGGGAATCTTTGTCTTGGCAGATGGTAATATATTTGCGATTTTTCTGTCGGTGTTGAAGATAGTCTCTATTTTGTGTTTTCTCAGGACCCTGCTTATCTTCTCTGTTGTGCCTTTAATATACGGTAGAGTGGTTTTGGCAATCGGTTTTTCGTCTTCTTTTATTTCTTTTGTTGTTTTTTGTGGTCTTCGTGCCTTTTCGATTCTGTGTGTGGAAAAGCCGTTGTTTTTTAACGCTTTTGTAACTTTCTGCATTTCTTCTTTCTTGTGTTCTTCGTCTGTTAGTCGTTCAGATCTTATAGTCAGAGCATGGTCAGAAATGCAGTCAAAAATGACAGACTTCTTCCAATTGCAGAAGCAATAGTTTATGTTATCTTTGAAAATACGCTTTATACAGATTTACAAAATACAGATTTTTTTTTTTAACCTATATCATTGGCAATAAAAGTAAACAACTTTTTTTCAAAAACGCCATTCAAACAATATTTATTACATTGCATCTTATATTGCTCCGAATGGCTTTACTATAGAAAGTTAATGTTTTAAAAAACTACATATTCATATGTATGCACTGATTATTATTGTTGTCTGATATAACGAGATCGGCTTATAACGAGGTAATTAATCTTCCATTTCAGTTCTCGTTATAGAGGGAGTCTACTATATATATATATATATATATATATATATATATATATATATATATATTCTAAACAGTAATAACTGGCGTTTATTGTTCATAATCAATAATTCAATAATAATGCCGTTTTGAGTTATCTACACCACTACACCAATTGTTTCCTTTGGCACACTTAATGAGGTAAAAAATAATAACACGGTGCGAATACCTACATTTACTATATCAAAAATACCCAAACGTTTACTTGTGGTGTAGATTATGGAAAACCATTCATTTCATTTAATATATTTTATCGGGTTTCCCATAGCGATACCCGATCTCCAAAAAAATATACAAAAATCTTAGGTTTTAATATCTTGAATTTGTTTAGTGTCGATGCCACTTCCGAATCAGGCAAGATTGGTCGTCTCGTTAATCATTCGAGAAACGGTAATCTCGCCACCAAAACGATTGTGATCGACAATAAACCCCGACTAGTACTTTTAGCGAAAGACGACATCAAATGTGGCGAAGAAATCCTTTACGATTACGGAGACAGATCGAAAGAATCGCTGAAACATCATCCCTGGTTAGCCTATTGACATATCTTTGCAGCAAGTGATGTTTTTAATTAGTATATGCTCTATTTGAAGTTTTTTAAAAAGTATTTAATAATGTTTTAGACACGTTTTATTTGTTTTATTCCAGTGAACTATTCAAAATTAATGGATCGTTTTACAACTGAAAATTAAAAAAAAAAAATTAGAATTGAAAAACAGTGATTTATTTTATTTCACTGAATTATTTTATTACAAACAAAAAGTAAAATTTACTTTGACATATAGTACTCGAAAAAAGACTCAACCGTACCTTCTAATCAGTAAACCGTTTCATATTTTTGAATATCTTGGATAATGTGAGAATATAGACTTCTAAAACATATTCCATGCATACAATTATATGTAGAAAGATAAAAGTTCTCGAACTATTAATGAAAAAGTGTTAAAATGGTATTTAAAAAAAAAACAAGTCATCGTTTACTTGAGTTTCTCAAATAATTACATTTTGCAAATCTCCAAAATGTACGTTTATTTTCCTTATCACCAGATTATAACCAAAACATTTTTGTATAGAAAAAGTTTTATTATAAATAACGGTTTATAAGGCACGTCTCCACTGCGTTGTGTTTTGACACCTGTCCACATTTAGCCCTCTTTCTTCTAGTTCATGGTCGATACTCTCTTTCCAACTTCTCTCTAATCACTCTTCTGCCATTCACTACACATAGCACTTCAGTTATTTGTATTTTATGTGGTCAATCATTGTGTTTTTAACTTTTATAAATCTGTGGATATCCTCTTGGTATTTCTTTCTTGAGTGATTTTCTACCTGTCCTCCCCCAGTGGTTGGTGATCAAACTTCGGAATAATATGTGACAATACTTTGTATAATAGTCTGGTTATCATTTTTATAGCTTTTCTTCCTTGCCTATTTCAGTCTTTTATTGCTTCATCCAGGGTCCCATCATCTGTCAATTTCATGCTCAAATATTTGTATGTTTGGTTGTATTGTATACGTGTTCCATCAGTATCAGATTTTCTCTTCTTCCTCGTGCACGCATATATTCAGTTTTGTTCATATTTAGCTGCAGGCTCCATTTTTTTATTCTTCGACTAGTTTGTGGATCATACATTCTAGGACCTTAAAAACTTGATCTACTTGACCAACCGCAAAACATAATGTGTATAGAATGTTGTTTTTTGTTAATTATCATCATAATTGTCTCGACAATCCTTTGTGAATCTTGCTCACAGAGAAGTCTGAAGATCCCTATGGGTTTGAGAATGTCAATTTCTTCGTGTATTTATTATCTGATATCCTGGCATACTTTTCTGTTAGTGGAATTCCCATATTCTTACCCTTCCTCTTCTAGAGCTGTAAGGCATGTTCTAAGTATATTTGAAATATGTGAGAGGCAACATGCCTGTTTTTGACCTTTGTTTACTCAAATTGACGATTTCACTTTTATATTGGCGTATAACTGTTTCACATAATTTATTAGGACTTTAAGAAGACTTTCTAGGACTTCTTATAGTTTTGTTTGGGGGACACTGTCATAGACTTTCTTCAGCTGGACAAATAAAATGTCCATTTCTTGATTAAATGCCATTTTATTTTCCATTGTTTGTGTAATAGTAAAATGATGATCGACAGTAGATCTTTTTGCTCTTAAATCTGCTTCCATCTCCATATATTCCGCTTCAATATTATTTTTCGATAGTTCTGACAATCTTCTTTCTTCTTCTTTAGGTGCCATCTCCGCTACAGAGGTTGGCAATCATAGCTATTTTAATTTTTGAGGCAGTAGCTCTAAATAGTTGTTTTGAGCTGCATCCAAACCATTCTCTCAGGTTCTTGAGCCATGAAATTCGTTTTCTTCCGATACTTCTTCTGCCATCTATCTTTCCTTGCATTATGAGTCGCAGGATGCCATACTTCTCGCCCCGCATCACATGTTCGAGATACTGTAGCTTTCTTTAATTACAATCTTCTTTGCTTCCCTTTTTTATGAATGATTAACTAATATCTCAATCCCCATTCTTTCGGAAGTTTGTTTCCGTTAAAACAGTTTTGGAACAGTCTTGATAAATGTTGGTAAAGTTTGGTTCCATTTTTAATCAATTCTGTTGGGATATTATTGCCTATGCCTGGTTTATGAGACTTCTATTTGGATAGACGAAGAAGATTTTTGGATAAAATAATTGGTGTAAGTTGCTAGAAACGTAATACTATATCTTGCAACTTCACTTTGCGGTTTTTCATGATGATTTTCAGCATTTTTTCGATGTTTTTGTGAACAACTGCATCATTTGACCTTCCGGAGCTCTCAACATCATCGGTGTCAGCACGTCAGCGTTTGAATTCAGGAAACCATCGCTTAATGGTTGTAATCGATGGAGCAGAGTCCCGGTAACACTTTTTGAGCCATTGCTCAGTTTGGACGGTATTTTTTCCCATCAAATAACAGTGATAAATGCTTCAATCTTCAATAAATAATATCGCATGCTTCACATAAATTACTGATAAGTTTTGTTATTACACTGTGGTGAAGACATTTATAGAGTCATTATTTGCACAAATGCAACACGTTTATCATACTAACACGCGTAGGTACGCCACTGAATGAATGTAAAGCTTGAAATCATATCGGTGGTTTGAGGAGTAAACGACTATAGACGAAAATACGCCTTTTCGCCTGCCTTATCATAATTTAAGTTATCTGTAAAACCACGTTTAAACCCAGATGTTTATTTATTATCTTTAATGGGAATTAACCACAATTTCAGTTAAAAGTTTACTTTAACGTTTCGATTTCTTCTTCGAAAACATTAAAATGTAACAAGAAAATAATTTCAGATTTACCGAGGTGACGTGATACCGACTACATGATTGTGCAACTGCAACTGTTATACTGACCCAGCCACAAACACATTTATTTCAGATCGCCATGCTACCAATCTACGGTTTTATTACGGCACTATGCGTACACAAGGTTGCAATTCAGTCAATATTAAATAAATACTTTGAACGAAATAAAAAGGAAACCGTTATTCTATTCTAGCTACGCAGAAAATACGTTTTGTCCTATGTGTAATTATAGGGCTTACCCAGAATTAATTTTAATATTTTAATATAAAACCGTTACCAAACGTTTATTTTGTTGTTTTGATTTCCACTTCGGAAATCGTTCTCTAAATATAAATGTTCGGAATTCGTTTTTGTAATTTGTATTTTTATTTATCAAACAGTTTCACAATTCTATCTCAATAACTGATAGCACTAACTAATGCTTAGTTAGTGCTAGAGACAATCGTAACTTGAAACCAAAAATCGTTATTCGGCGGATCTCACCAAAATGACGTTTCTGTATGATTTTATAGATAAACTCGGTTCGCTAATCCCAGTCCGAACTGTCTAGTGAATTTAGTAATTATTTTTTTGCGAAGTTAGTTACTTTTTGACAGACTAAAAGTGGCTGGAAATTACTATACAACCAAGCACCCGTACTCATAGCCAATATTAATAATAAACAAACTAAATAGTAAATAAAATAGAACTTTGCGAATTACCGACAATCAATATTTATTTATCTGCACCATATAATAAATAGTTATGTTAAATTATAACAACTAAATATATATTTTTTAAATATATACTACCCAAAATTTGATGGGTTTAGTATACACTTCGACTATTTAGAATAATTCTTCTTTTTTTAAAGAAAGAAGTCTGTAATAGCAGGATACTTGAGCTATTAATACTGAGAAGTAGGAATTGTTGTGTTGTAGGTTTCCGACAATGAATCTGTCAAAATATGCCCGAGCTAATCGAATGGAGTTTATAATGGTTTACAGTAATAGTAAAGGTACAGTAATAGTAAAGCAAGTATCATTACACGTCATAGATTTAATGACAAGGAAAATAAACAACCAACATGATATCAAAAAATTCAACAATCTTTTTCACAAATTTAGTTTTTGTGAATCTGCTTTTCAGATAAGCGTTGATGCTCAACAAAAAGTATTTCGTCGTTAACGAATACGAGAAAATACCACTATTGTCGTAAAATTGTAATTATTTTAAATAATTCGTTTATCGTATTTTGTTGAAAGCCATTGATTTTCTTTTATATTGGAACATCTGCATAATAATTGAACACATGAATTTAAAAAATTGAGGCCACGTTCAGGGGTGTAATTTCTCTGTAGTTGTCACCGGTTGTTTCATCTCCTTTCTTGTGAATAGGTATAATAAAATTGAAACTTCTAGTCCTCTGATCAATACTACTAGTCTAATTATAGAACGCGTTTATTAGTCCTTCCTCTGGTGGGATGTTATCTTTCTCCCTTTCGTCTTCTAGCTTAAGTTCTGCTTCTTGGGCATCTATCTTTCTTTGTACTCTACTTGATTTTTTTAACTATATACGGCTTCACACAGTATTTCGATCTATAATCGTTTGTACTTTTGTATGCAAGACAATATAAGTTTTCGAATATGACAGCTTTGTTGTACTTATCGACAAGCAAAATGGTCCTAAACGATATGTTATTTGCGTTTGCTGTACTAATAGGCTCACTAATCTTGAAAATGTACATTTAGACGAATTTTCGTCTTACATTTTAAATATATACTTTTACGTGAAGAAATATAAACACCATGGTTATGAATTCATTATATTTATGCATTTTACGAAAGAATTATTTACTTCTTATATATATCTACGGATTATTTACTATTTATTCGAAGATAAATTGAAAATTTGTAGATATAAACAACACATTATTTATATTAGATTAGTTTTTTGGGTTTTTTCAATTCTTAAAGAGAATGTTATTCAAATAAATTATATTAATTAATGCTGTTTTAAATTTAGGCTGTTTAAAGTTGAAATTAATAAAAATATATAAATGAAAGTGACACATTGTTTATAATCCTTTATCATCTCAATTTATTAATTGATACAAAAGCCATTCATTGTGATTTAGGTCTAGTAACATAAATAAATTACATTACAAATAATATACTTGCCTCAATATCATATAAAATTAAAATCATTAGTAGAATCTACATATAAACCGGATGAAAAGGGATTATTTAACAATCTAGTGATATTTGTAATATAAACGGCGTTTTTGTTGCTTGTTTTAGAGCGTTTCAAATTGGCACTTATATGCTTTGTTGGATTGTATAATATAGTGAGTTGCATTTACATTGTACCTTTTATTTTAAACTGTATTCTAAATAAATACGTTCACTTTAGTATTTGTGTTTTACTATTGGGTTAATCCTTTTATTATAATAGCATCATAAATCCTATAAATGATTCTTGATCTTTTTTTCCAATCCGGCGCTCTTGGTAAGCATAATCAAATAAACCATTCAATAGACATACAGATGGTGTCCCAAAGGACAACTCCATCTAAAATCTAAAGGATGTCAGGTATCAAAATTTGCTTACTATATGTTGCTCACAGCAGTTTAAGTGAAGGTATTTTTGCAATTTTCAAAATGATAAGGCGTTACTTCAAGATAGAAAAATGCCGTTCAAGCAAAGCAAAGGCAATCGCTATTTGGATTCTGTTCCTCGAAATGACTTATTAAAAGGTATAAAGGAATTATAAAAATGCTTACTTCGTATGGTGGTATGCTTCCCAATTTTTGTTGTTTTTAAGGGTTGAAGCGAATAATTAACAGGAAGAAGTAATTTCAAACGGCACTCAGGATTTTACTTTCGAAGCAATCTGGTCCTGGCAAAGAAAACAAAAATACGGCAAAAAGGTAGCTCCTGCTAGAAGGCAGATTTCAGTAGTATAATTCATTAAACAATTTAAACCAAATTGAGAACATTAATTGAGAACTCTTTTGCATACCTTTTGTGATTTATAAATTCGTAGAAGATATATATGCAAAATCAAAAATTTATAACTTATAAAATAAATCAATATTTTACAACCCACTACCAAGAAACTTAAATTTATCCACATAACCAGGATCAATCACAGGATACCAAAATACCTTACAGAATAGAACACGCTGTCAATTCCGTTGTAAAGTAACTAAATAAAGGGTAAACTTCCCGTATTACGGGTATAAAGAAAGTCAGCGCCAAAATATATCCTTCCCTAACATGGAATGTTTTAGATGATCTTTATGATAGTAACCATTTTCCCATCCTCGTAACAAATAATGAAGAAAAATCACCAGGAACAATAATAAAGTGGAAGATTTCTAATGCTGACTGGACAAGTTTCAGAACTGAATTAGTCTACTGACATTTACGTAGGAAAAAGTATAACTTCTACAAGAAAATTAACACCTTGGTGGAATGAACGTTGTGCAACTACTATAAAAGAATACAAAACTGTTCTTCCGTCGAACGGACCGCCGAAACAAAAGTGACGAAAACTTGGTGTGTTTTAAAAAACTTGGAGCGAAGGTGAGGTATATCTTAAAACAAAGTAAGAAACTCTCATGGAAAAATTACATTTCCACTTTAACTCATAATACTGCCCCTTCTCAAGTTTGGAAGAAAATTAATCAAATGCGGGGAAAAAATACGCACACAAGAATTCCAGCTCTTTTACATAAAAGTAATTTAGTAACCGATGATCAACAAATCGTTAATGTAATCGCCGAAAATTTCTATCAACGATTTAAAAACAAGAATATACTCATATAAACAAATCCCTATGTACAATATCCTTCCCAATGTCCAAATTTGACTCTACTGTCTTAAACACTCCATTTACACTACAGGAACTCTTAAATATTCTTCCAACTTGCAAGAATTCAGCTATAGGTTCCGATATCATTCGCTTCATATTCCTCAAAAATCTTCCCAAAAAAATTGCTTGTACTGTACAACATAATATGGACCAATCAAAAATTTCCAATATTATAGAGGTAATCCATCGTTATACCAATCAAGAAATAGGACAAATCCTCGAATAATCCAAATACCTACCGTCCTATTTCACTGATATGTGTGAGCTGCTAGAAAAACTAATAAACAAAACATTTATGTGATATCTAGAAAAACACAAAATTTTAGACTCAGCCTTTAACAAGATAAGCAAGATTTAATAGCAACATTATTTGAAATCGAGACCGCCTACGACACTCTATTACGTTCTACAGTATTGACCAAATTAACAGAATACTGTATTACGGGAAATAAATTATCTTTTGTCGAACAGTTTCTTTCTAATAGCCTCTTCAAAGTATTAGTTAACGAAAAAGCTTCCTCAACCTACGTTCAGGAAAATGGGGTACCCCAAGGATCAGTTCTAAGTTCCACTTTATTTATAATAACTATTAATGATATTTGCAAGAATATTCACAACCCAGTGAAGTACAAGTTATATGCTGCCGATCTGCCGATTTTATATTGCCGCGGTAAAGATACGTTCACAATTTTCTGTGCAAACGTCAAAGGTAATTGCTTAGCTAGATTAAATCTATTGAAAACTCCTCCATGGATTAATAACATACCAAAAATTAACATTTCGCTTAATAATTATCACAAAAATGAAACCAACAGCCAAATTCTGAGGCAATCTTTCCTAGAGCTGGTCAACACAAACTCATATGACGAGATTTTCTACACAGATGCATCTAAAACTGAGACAGGTGTCGGATATTCTGTAACAACTTCAAATAGTATCATTCAGAAGTTCTGCCTTCCACAATCCACCTCTATCCATATAGGAGAGCTGTACGCCATCCATGTAACCAAACTAAAGCCAAGAACACTGCAATATGTACAAATTCGATGTCCTCCATCGTCGCGATTAAAAATATTTATTCCGAACATCCATTAGTTCATACCATACGTGAAGCAACAAACTTCACTTCTTCTAAAACAAACATAACATTAATCTGGATTACTTCACACGTTGGTATTTTAGGTAATGATACTGCTGTAAAAGAAGCAATTACAGCCAAATCAGATATCAACTCTGTTCAACTAGCATCTGATCTAAAACTACTTTTTAGGTCCCAAATAAAAAGTCCTGGCAAAACCAATGTAAGAATTTAACCTCGAAATTACATAAATTACAACCTAACTTTCAGCTACCTAACTTAAGTTGATGAGGCAAATTAATCGTTCGCAGGCTAAGAATTGGTCGCACACGGCTGACACGTGGACATCTGATGGCTTCGGAAAAATCACCTGTTTGTGCATGTGTAGAAGTGTAGTGAATCATTAACCGTTCGACATATTGTTACGAACATGCATTCGACGTAGCCCATATAACGGTTGCATCTCGAGAACGATGGGGGGAACTTTTCGAAAATTCCGGATGTATCGACCGTGGGAGAGATCGAGCTGTCAAGCAAGCGAAATAGATGTGGACTATTCCAGATTATTCTAGTACATAATAATTTGTATAAATATAAGCAGGGCCTTTTATGAGTTGAGTTAGTCAGTGGCGCACCAACAGAGGGGTTTTGGGGGTTAAACCCTCTCTCCCAGGACCCTATTCCGACACTGTTACTCACACATTTTAAGGACTCAAAATGGAGGTAACATTATAAGAGTTAGTTGATAAGATATTTTCGTGCTGTTAACTTATAAATAAATATATTTGTATAAATTATGAACCGCTCGTTTTATTTGAAACACGCTACAATATTCTTACATCATCATCATCATCCAGCCTCAAGAGTCCACTGCTGAACATAGGCCTCTTCCTCATGTTTCCAACCCCGTCTATCTTGCGCCGTTCTTATCCAGTTTTTATTGAGTCTTCTTAAATCGTCAGTCCATCTTGTAGGTGGTCGACCGACGCTTCTCTTGTCTTCCCTTGGCCTCCATTCCAATAACCTCTTTCTCCATCGCCCATCTGTCATTCTGGCTATGTGCCCTGCCCATCTCCATTTTAGTCTGGATATCTTCTCGATGATGTCAGTCACTCCGGTTCTTCTCCTGATGTCTTCGTTGGTTATTCTGTCTCGCAGAGTTATTCCTAACATGGACCGCTCTATTCTTCTCTGCGTGACTCTCAGTTTGGTAGCTGCTGCTTTTGTTAAGGTAAGTGTTTCTGCTCCGTACGTCAAAACTGAGAGGACGCACTGATCAAATACCTTTCTCTTTATTCATGTGGGCAGCTCACTCTTAAAAGTTTCTCTCAGTTTTCCAAATGCTGCCCACCCAAGGCCGATTCTTCTCTTCAGTTCATGAGTCTGGTTATCCCTGCCAATCATAATTTCATGTCCCAGGTATTTATATCTATCTACGAGTTCTATTTCTTTCCCACCAATACTGATGTTCTGGTTGGGTACCAAATTGGTCATGATTTTTTTTTCGAGATATTTATATTTAAACCTACACTTTCTATAGCCACAACGAGTTCCTGTACCATCTCTTTCAATATTCTTACACAGTGTATCAAATACTCGCACCATGGTCTAACAAATGTTATCCTCAGCCAATTAGAACTTGTTGAGAATGTACTAGATTTCCTTCGAGAAACGAACTTGTATTACAAAATTTAGCGTATTCTTTTTTATTAATTTCTCTTTCACATATTCTGTTTATTGTAAATTATACCTAATCTAATTTAAAATGTATAATAACAAAATTGACCCAGTGTCAATAAGCTTCTAGTTGAGACACAACAAACTAAAAAAAAAAAAAAAATTATATGGTCCATGTACGCTGTACTTTAAATAAATAAATTCAAAATGAGTTACTGTCAGGGAACTTCAGATGTTATTTCTCAAGCAGCGGTTGACAATATCCTATTGACTATGTAATTTTATATGTTAAAATTTCTTTTGACTAAAATAACATATGGTTCCTCTAGTATTTTTTTTGAATTTAACACATTTTGTTCTAAATTACCGACCTTTACATAACATGAGTGTATTACTCGTTGACTTAATAATTTAACAAAAAAGTGTATGTATAATATCGTTGACTTTTCCGATATATATGTTTTGTCCCCTTAAAACGAATAAATCTACATATAGAAATATTTATATACCTGTGAATATTATAAATGTTGATTGTTGTTTTGCTGACTCAGAGCACACATTATACGTGAATTTAATTATTCACGTTTTTTAGAAATACTATTAGAGATGAATCAACGAAAGAAAATAAAATTATTTTGGCTTGACTCACATTCGTAATGCAATTTAATGTTACATTCAAGTATTTAATTCTGCCCTTGAAGTTTCTTACCTTGGATTCTTTGTCACAAAAGTTATGTAGATGTTCATCGTGATTTCTTATCTTTATAATCCCTATGTTTGCTGTAAAATAAAAATTGTTTAAATTAGTGACATATGAAAAATAATTTATGGTGATTGAATTTGTTTTAAAATTCTCTTCCTAAATTTAGTTCACTGCCGAACAAGTGTCTTTGAGGGATTATGTAACTTTTTTGGTGAGTGAATATTTCATTATATTTTTGAATATTCGGTTTTTGTTCCAATTTAATTTTTTTGTGTCAATTTTGTTATTATTGTTAAATTATACAATAAAATGTTTGGTTTTATTATAACATATTTCGAACTTAGTTAAAACATGCTAAATAAATATTACGTTAAATATGATATTCGCTAAAATAAACAGTTTCGCTAAAATAAACATAAAAACTTCTGAAAGGGAAGGATATAAAGGAAATTTTACCATACTTGGCTTACATATCATTTGTTGTTATCCTTACATATTTATGGCACTGTAATATGAATATCGTTGACTTTTAAGAACAGTCTGTATGAACGATGATGAACGATGATGTCGTACAATTCCCTCAAAAAAGTTTTCCACGAACCGCGTACAAACTGAATATTAATAAAACAGCTTTGGGCAGAATCTATAAATTTATTGGCGATTATCTAAAACGAAAACAAATTAGACAACGATTTAATGTTGTGGATAAATGTGTAAAACTGTGTATACATGATTTTGTGTATGCAAATGTAAATGGTTTTAAAAATACCTTAACTTACCTCGTACTGCTACAGCCCTTGAAGAGCCCTAGTCTGTGTCAAAACATCTCTCCATCTCCCTATTTACCTGAATCCCTACTCCTTTTTCTATCCTGGCCACCCAGAAACACTTTTTTGATGGTTCTTTCATCCTACGCTCTCTGTACATAGTCAGACCACCTTACTCACCCGTTATTTATTTCAGTCTCCAAATCGGTTTTCAAACAGTAGCTGCAGTTCCTTAATCACCAGACTTCACCGTCTCTAGTTGTTCCATACATTTTTCTGAAGATTTTTTTCTCCCACCTTCTGAGCGCGTCTTCATCCTTGCCTGAAAAAGTCTTTGCCTCGCTTCCATCCTTAATTACTGAGAGAAACAGATCATGCTTAAGTACAAAATCTTCTTCGTGTTTCTACTGAGAACTCTGACCATAAAGAACTGCAGTAGACTGAAACAGCTTCTGTCATCCGGCTTTAATTGTACCTGGCACATAATTGTTTTAGGTCACTACTGCACTCAAGTATTTAAAACATTTCACTCTCTGGTAACTGTGTCTATTTGTGGTGATTTATTGATATTATATTTTCCTTGGTTCCTTGGTTCTTTATCCGTGCGTCATTACAAGTCCTCACAGACGACACTTAGTCTAAGGATTAGCAATCCCAGTGGTGTCCTAACGTTGCCATGTGATCAATTTCTTTTACAACTTAAACTATAGAACTAAAAATGTCCTAAAATACAGGGTGTTATATTTAAAGAAAGAGCCGATGACGTCATCACTGTAATGTGTATCACCTTGTATAATGAAATTTTATTGTAAAATGTAGAACATTAAATTTAAAAATCGACGTGTTTTAGATTTTTTTAAAAAGGCCCATTTAGGAAATATCGAATTTATTCCATACTTTACGGACACACTATATATATATATATATATATATATATATATATATATATATATATATATATATATATATATATATATAAACTAAGGAACACTCGAAGAGTGGTGGGTTTTTCGATCAAAGTGGAGAAATAAAAGACAAAGAAGGTGGCTACTGCATCTATTTATTGAAGACGTTTCGCTTTCTGCTTAGAAAGCATCATCAGTTCATCTAAAAAGAACAATATGAAAAAACCAAACATCCAAAGAGAAGTTAAAACATGTGTGTTACCTTAAAAAGACATGTGGCAGTCAATGATATTAAATTTGTGGAAAATCTTACGATAATGGAACATTCAGAGATAAACTTGTATAAACAATTATTGGAAACTAGGTACAGTTTACAAATTAACAAACTTAGCACAGCAAAAGAACATATGATAATCATACATGTATATAAAAATTGTTGTAAAAAACTGAAGTAAAAAACATTAAAATTGATATGTAAAGAACTAGAAAGATCACTAGCACTTCCAACAATGTATTATCAGTTAAATTTAATTTTGACTTTAGGTAACATTATTAATTAGTTGAGATTAAAATTTAATATTTAAAAGTAAAATGAAATTACCAGTCTTTAGCTTACTGAATGCTGCAGGTAAATGAATTAACAGGTGTAACACTCACGCCAACAACGTGAAGAGACAGTGGCCTCGAGGTCAAAAAGTGACAGAACAGCAAGGCGAAATACCAACATCTAATGCAATAGAGCGGTACATTTAAAGATTATGATAAATTTGGGTGACAACTTGTCATTAGAACTTAAAAACCAAAGAATGAAAGGAAAAGGTGGTTAAGATCACTATTTTCCCCCAGTGATTGATTCAAAACCCAAAAACAAAGCAAGCGATGTCAATCCAAAATATCATTTTACATTTAAATATTATATTTTAATCTCAACTAATTAATAATGTTACCTAAAGTCAAAATTAAATTTAACTGATAATACATTGTTGGAAGTGCATCTCATGATCTTTCTAGTTCTTTACATATCAATTTTAATGTTTTTTACAATTTTTATATACATGTATGATTATCACATGTTCTTTTGCTGTGCTAAGTTTGTTAATTTGTAAACTGTACCTAGTTTCAATTAATTGTTTATACAACTTTATCTCTGAATGTTCCAGTATCGTAAGCTTTTTCACAAATTTAATATCATTGACTGCTACATGTCTTTTTAAGGTAACACACATGTTTTAACTTCTCTTTGGCATATATATATATATATATATATGGCAATATATATATATATATATATATATATATATATATATATATATATATATATATATATATATATATATATATATATGCCATACAATAAATAAATTAGCCGTCATATTCGTTTTAAATTTGAAATTTTTAAAAGTTTTAAAGTGAAAAGTTTTTTCCAAGGTTAAGCTATTAGCATTTCTAGCTTTTCGCTCAATCTTCATACTTTCGGTCATCATTCTCCAGATTTAAAACCTTGGATTGTCATCTTCATCTATCCTATCATTGGTAGGAATTAATAAATGCGAAATGTTTTAAATTGGTACTAATTTTGACTCTTAGCATAAATAAATTTCCGTTTGCTTTGAATCTGTCGTAATGCTAATTTTCTTATTACCTATACTATTTTAGTGAAACTCTTCAATGATTCAAGAAATTTTTGTGGTTTCCTTACTAGTGCAAAATAACTCTAATACCATATGTAAACGGTATAAAAAGTGACGCATTTCATACGATATTGTATTTTTAGTTTCATCTCAAATTTTTATAATTAGTTTAGTCGAACATTTTTGCTCGACCGTGTCACCTAATTAACAATAGTGTATCAATTTGATGTTTTTATTTCGTTTTAAGCGTATGCTGTGTTTGTGTGTCATTGCACATTTGGATATGTTTTTATAAATAATATATAAAATGTAAGTTGTTATTTCTTATAATTATTATTCGTAGATAGGAAATTAGTATAGAAAAATAACATATATATATATATATATATATATATATATATATATATATATATATATATATATATATATATAAAATAACGATGTATGTATTATATAGTAGTAAATACAGGTAGGGCCGTGTAAAAGACAATTTCAAAAACTCCTATTTTTGCAGTAATTTATAAATGTTAATAACCAATGTTCGGATTAACCCCTAATGCTCACCAATCGTTAGAGCATCATAACGATCGTTATCTTTGACCTTAGCAATCTCGTAAGGACCTAAGAACTTTATCTTGAGTTTAAGTCTGGGGCCGAACTGGGTTCGTTTTATTGCAACTAAATCTTTGTCCTTATAAGTTTTTGCTCGTTTTCTTTTTGAATTATACCCCTTTTTGTTTTCAGCTTGTACCTTACATATTTGTTCTTTACATCTTTATCGAAATTCTTTTCTTTCTTCATCATATATTTTTATCACCTCTTCCTCTATGAGTTCTCTGATTCGAATGTCTTCTTTATTTTTCATTTCAAGACAACTTATAACTTCTTTCGTCCTTGTCGACTTCGTCGGGTAAAGCCAAACAATTTTGGTAAAATCGTCTATAATTACAAGTATATGCTGATAAATTATTACTTGTAGACTGCAATGGAACCAAATGATCTGCATGGTATGTATGCAGTGGACCGTCTAGTTTTGGTATGCGGTTTAGTGTTTCTTCTTTTCCCCCCCTTTTTCCTTCCCAGTATATATGCTATACAGTTCGAAATAACATTTTTAACTTTTTCTTTCATCTTTGGTATATAAAAGTCTTTAACTATTACTTCCTTAGTTTTTTTCTCAGAAAAATGTCCTACCTCGTGACTTCCTATTATCTTATTTCTCGGTACAACTAACAGTTTTAATCCATTGACATACTTGTATAATATAAACCTAAGTAAAAATCTTCATATGCTTCTGTCAAAAGTATTTGTTTTAGTAATAATATTTCATTGGGTTTAATACATTTATTTAAACATACTTTTTAACAAAGTCTCCAAGAATGCAAGAATCAACAATGTCCCAAAACCCATGTTCTAACCACGATACACTCAACTAATGTTCTAACAATGATCTTGACAAGTAGTGACAACTGACAAAGAGTCTCCATACATTGTGCCTAGAGCCCCGTGACCGTAATCATAACCTACTGATATGACATCTTTCCCCTTACATTTGATAGTCCTTAAAACGCACTGGAGGCCTTTTGATTCTAGCACTAGTTCTATTTTCAGCATTCATCTGGAAGGTTGAAGGTTCCTCTACTCCACAACTCTGATTCCCAGATGAGGAGTTTAATAATCTATCATTATGTGCGAAATCAGTATTCTTCTTTATTTCCGCTTTAACTAGGGAAGGCCTCAAGTGATAACTATTTCGCCTGACCACTTCCCCATTTTCTTTCTGCACTAAATAAGATCTGGGTGCCTCATCTATTTTTTCCAAAATTTTACCTGGTCTCCATTCTCTACCCTCTCTGACACCTACATTCTCTCCTGGCACTATTTCTCTTCTTACCTTGGTGTTTCTATCATAATAATTTTTATATTCGTCTCTTTTTGCCTCTAGCTTCTCCCACTCTTCCTTTAGATTTATGTCTTTGTGCTTTTTATTTGATGGTAGCTTCGATCTAAGAACCCTGTTAGTCACTAATTGGGCCGGTGTTTTATCTGTTCCATTTATTGGAGTATTTCGATACTCCAGGAGCGCCATATCTAAGTCGTCACACTTTCTAAGCATGTTTTTTGCAATTTGAACGGCTCGTTCTGCCTGCCCATTAGATCGTGGATAGCGGGGACTGGACGTTACAAACCGAAAATCCCAGTCTTTAGCAAATTGCTGACAATGCCACGAATTATAAGGCATGTTATCTGATATGACTTCATAGGGTATTCCATGTGTTGAAAAAATTTTCTTTAACTCCTTGATGACCACCTGAGAAGTTTTTGAATTAATTTTCACTATATCAAGCCATTTAGAAAAATAATCGATCAGAACTAGATATGACTGTCCACCATAATCTAATATATCACTTGCTACCTTTTCAAAAGGTGCTTGAGGTAACTCTCTAAGTAATAGTGGTTCTTTAGCATTGTGACTTTTAAATATCTCACACTTGCTACAATTTCTTACCCAGTCTTCTATACTTTTGTTCATTTGTGGCCAATGTAATATCTGTCTTGCTCTCTGTTGGGTTTTCTGAATGCCAAAATGACTTGAATGCAATAATCTTAGCATGCTCTCTCTCAATATTTTTGGGACTATAACTCTGTCTTTGTAAAATATTAGTCCGTCAAGTAAATATAGTTCATTTCTTATATAATAATAATACCTAATTGAATCGCTTACTCTTGACAAAGTTTTGGGCCACCCTTGTATACAATATTTCTTTACTAGTTTCAGATCCTCATCAGCATCCACTTCAGTCCTAAATTGTTCTCTCTTCTCATCAGTCATGTCAATAGTATGAACTATTTCTGTAATAAATTTATCATCATCCACTTCATCTTTTATAAAATTCCTTGATAATAAATCTGCCACATGCATGAACTTGCCTGGCTTAAATTTTACCTCTATGTCATATTTAGATAATCTTACCCTAATCCTTTGTAATCTCGGCGACATTATGTCCGCAATGCCTTTATGCATTAATGCCTCCAAAGGCTTATGGTCAGAATCAATTTGCACTTTCCTTCCATAGATAAAATTGTGAAATTTATTGCATGCATAAAGGATTGCCAAGAACTCCTTTTCAATTTGACTCATATTTGACTCTGCTTTCGTTAGCGCCCTAGATGCAAATGCTACTGGTCTGTTATTCTGTAAGAGACAGCACCCCAAGCCATTACTACTACTGTCAGTCTGTATCACGGTTGGTAACTTCTCATTGAAATTGGCAAGCACACTACTTGACATAATTACTTCTTTTATTTTATTTAGTGTATCAGAATGTCTATATGTCCATACCCATGCATTACTTTTTTTTAAGAGTTCTCTTAAGGGCGTGGAAATCTCTGACAAGTTTGGAATGAATGCCCTTAAATAATTTACCATTCCCAAAATTTGTTGTAATTCCTTTTTATTTTCTGGATCCTTCAATCTTCTTATCGCTTCTACTTTTTTGTTGTCAGCTCTCATCCCATCTTTATCAAAGATATGACCCAAGTATCTAACACTTTCAACGCAATATTGTATTTTGTTTGGGTTAAATTTCACATTTAGTTCTCTAGCCCTATCTAACACCTTATTCAGTGTATTATTATGCTCTTCTATTGACTCACCACAAATTAATAGATCATCGAAGTAGACTATACAACCTGGAATATCTGCAAAATTTTCAGAATTTAATTTCTGGAAGTATTCAGGTGCTATGTTAAGACCAAATGGGAGGCGGCAAAATTTATATGTGCCAAATATAGTGCCAAAAGCACATAAATTACTGGATTGCTCATCCAGTTCTACTTGGTAAAAACCCTCCTTAAAATCTAGAACTGTAAAAAATGACTTACCCTGTAACATTGAACGAATCTCATCAACAGTAGGTATTATACAAAATTCCCGTTCCAATGCCTTGTTCAGGTCACGAGGATCTAGGCAGATACGTAAAGATTTATCAGTTTTCTCAACAATTACCAGGTTACTAAGCCACTGCGTAGGACCATCAACCTTTGCTATGATTCCTCGCTTTTCAAGATCAATTAGTTGATTATTAAGTTTAGGCTTGATTGTAAGTGGGACTCTACGAGGTGGCCTAGCCACTGGCACTGCATTTTCTTTAAGCTTTAAACTACATTTTTTCTGAAATTTACCTAAACCTGAAAAAACATCCTTATTCATTTCTACAAATTTTTCTTTAGAATGCAGTGTTATGTTATCAATTTTATTAATTAAATCAAGCTCTATGGTAGAACATAAACCCAAGATAGGTGTTGATCTTTCCTTTACAACAACAAAATCTAATAAATGATCAATATTTTTATATTTACAGACAAGTTTTATTATACCCAAAGGAATGATCTTAAAACCACCATATGTCTCAAGTATGACCTTAGTTTCTTTTAATTCATTAATTTTGCAAACTTTTTCAACAAAAACCTTGGGTAAAATGTTAACCTGTGCCCCTGTATCTATTTTAAAAGGTATATCAATGTTATTAATTTTTAAATTTTCCATCCAGTCTTTATTATTTTTATTCTTAATTTCATTAACAGTGATTGATGAAATCATGAAATCATCTACTTCATTATTTTCACTTTCTTCCACTTGTACCTCTCTTACTAACCTACCATGATAACACACTTTATCAAAATGCCCATATTTACCACACTTTCTACACTTTTTTCCATATGCTGGACACCTCCTTGGTCCATGGACACTCCCACAGTTTCTGCAGTTAAATTCACCTCTAGAAGAACTTGCACCCCTGACTGTTTGGATTGAATTATGCCCCTGCTTGACTTTACTTCCAATTGATTCAATTTTCACCTTCTCTAAGCTGTTCTGAACTTCTTTTATTTGAGCTTGGGATACTTCATGCATTTTACATATTTCAATAGCTTTAGTCAGATCTAAATTAATTGTTTTTAACATGCTTTGTTGTGCATCCTTACTATTGGTGCCTAATACTATTCTATCTCTGACCATTGAAAATGCTTCAACACCAAACTCACAATTTCTTACTTTATTTTTTAAATCTGTTAAAAAGTGGTCAAAAGGCTCTCCTTCTTCTTGAATGCGCTTATAAAACAAATATCTTTCATAAACCACGTTTTTTCTAGGGGTAACATAAGACTCAAATGCTTCCAATACATCTGCTAGCTTTCCTTGTTGGACCTCTGTTAATTCCAAACTGTTATAAATCTCAATGCCTTCTTCTCCAATTAAATTGAGTAAAATTGCTACCTTAACTTCATCACTTTTACCACTTTTTCCTGATGCCATCAGATATATTTCAAAACTTTGCTTAAATCGTTTAAAATTTTCGGCCACATTGCCTTCAAATGATAATGGATTTGGTAACCTTGCTTCCATGATTTTTGTTTAATTTCCACTAGACTGCGCCAAGTAATAATATTTCATTGGGTTTAATACATTTATTTAAACATACTTTTTAACAAAGTCTCCAAGAATGCAAGAATCAACAATGTCCCAAAACCCATGTTCTAACCACGATACACTCAACTAATGTTCTAACAATGATCTTGACAAGTAGTGACAACTGACAAAGAGTCTCCATACATTGTGCCTAGAGCCCCGTGACCGTAATCATAACCTACTGATATGACAGTTTTATCGCCTTGATGTGCTCATCTTTATCATTGAGCCACTTTAATTCTTTGTATTACACCATTTTCTTCTGTAACCGTTAAAACTTTTGGATACCGGCTAAGAGTATCCACGTAAGACATCTGAGCACCTTTTCTATGCTCAATTTCATACTGGTACTCCTCTAGCATCAGTGCCCATCGTGCAACTCTTGTTGTAAGGTCCTTCTTGTCCATAGTTCGCTTAAAGGCGTCACAATCTGTAACAATTTTGAATTTGTTCCCAAGTAAATATATTCTAAACTTCTTTACTGCTCTTATAATAGCGAGTACTTTTAGCTCGTAACCGGTGTACTTTTCTTCTGCAGGTGTGTTTTTTTTACTCATATAATATATTGGACGAAGGAATTGTCAATAGATCGCTGTAGTAAACATGCTTCATAACCATGCTGGCTTGCTCAGTGTGAAGTCCCGTATAAGCACCTTGTCGATAAATGTGTAACACCGGCTGACCTATTAGTTTTTCCTTTAGTATTTCAAAAGCCTTCTTTTGCTTATAGTCAAACCTAAATTCTTCATGTTTACATATCCGGCTATAAATTTTCGAAAATAACCTGTAAGACCTAAGTAAGATTGAACTTGTTTCTGAGTTTTAGGTTCAGGAAATTTCTTTATTACTATGACCTTCGCATCACCTGGTTGAATTTTTCTGTCTTCTACAACAAATCCTAAAAATTCTACCCTTTTCTGCAGCAATTGGCATTTCTTCTTTTTAATTTCCAGTCCATGTTCTTGTGCTAATTTCAATACTAATTTCAATCTATATATCCCTTCTATATCAGCGCTCAGAATGATAATACCATCCATATAATAAATTACGTATTTTTGAGCTATCAATTCTCTAAAAATGTGAGCAATGAACCTCGGAAATACTACTGGGCTGTCCCCAAAATATAAGGTTTTTTTTCTTGTTGTCTAGGGTTTAATTAATGGCCACGGGTCGATTCGAATTATAACAAAACACTCTATTGTTTGACTTGTAAATTACAGGAATATAGAACTAGTGTAAACGGTAACTATAACACTATTGAAAAATATGAACACGTCTTTCGTCGTACGTCGTCTAGTGATTGCAATCCTACATATATATATATATATATATATATATATATATATATATATATATATATATACATATATATATATATATATATATATATATATATATATATATATATATATATATATATATATATTATACTTGTTGGTGCTTGAAGTAAACAGTTTACATCAATCGTACATGACATATTACAAGAAAAAAGACCGGTCTTAAGATCGGTTGTCACTCGACACTGAGGAGTAGGCAGATTGAGACCTCAGTGCCGAGAGACAGTTCTTGCAATACAGAACACGATACTGGTACGTCTCGAGTGAGGGGAGTAGGCAGATTGAGACCCCGAACTCGAACCGAACCGTATCACTCTTGATAATGGCTCCAAAATGGGTGCCGAAACGTCGAGTAATAAATTCTCAACGCGGTTCTTCCCGAGAACTAAGTAATTTTCATTCATCTGACCGCGGAAATTTATCCGAACATATATATATATATATATATATATATATATATATATATATATATATATATATATATATATATATATATATGTATATATATAAATATATATATATGTATATATATATATATATACATATATATATATATATGTATATATATATATATATATATATACATATATATATATTTACTCTAAGAAATAAGAGATAGAATAAAAAGCTTGCAGATATGTTGATAAAACACCTATTAAGGCCATTCGGCCTTAGAAGAATCAAAACAAATATTTAACAAATGTTTATTAGATGGAAAAATACCGAAAGAGTGGAAAATGGGCTATTTAAACCCCATATATCAAAAGGGAAACAAAAAGGACCCCAATAATTATGGGAGAATATGGCATATGAAACTTCTGCAAGGATGCTGACTGTCACTAACTTTATTTAAATTATAGATATATGACACACTAAAAAACTGGAACAATCAATGTGGATATATGGGAGTAAAAATTGATGACAACTATATCCAACTATTTTCGTTTGTTTGTCGATGATCAAATAATTAGCAAAAGACAAAGACGACATCTTCTACATGATAAAAAGCTGGTAGAAGAATTTGGAAGCTGGGATTTGGAAATTAATTATGATAAAACGCAATACGACTGGAAACACAGTAGAAGAGCTGGATGTGAATAACAACTCAGAAAACAAACAAATGAATATCAATACTTGGGAGCAACAAATATAGGATCATATGAAATTGATATAATAAATAAGATACAGAAAGAAAAGACAATAACACGACAACTACACTTGATTTTATAAAATTTTATGTATTAAATTAAAACACCAAATATTTCAAACATTAGCGGAAAACTTATGGCTCAGAGATGTGGATGACAAATAAAAGAATTAGAGAACTACATGGCGAAACAGATAAAAGAAAATTACTCTGGTATGGACATATGCGAAGGATTGGCGGAACAAGAATACCTCTGGAAAATTGGAAATTGAAACCAAAAAGAAGGAGGAAAAGAGGACGTAGGTACTAGATTACAGTGAAACGGACAAATAAAAGCAGAAATGAAAAAATAGACTTACTGATAGAAGATAATATGACTAGAAGAAATGGCGATTGGGATGTGGTAAACGGCAAAAATAATAATGTGCTGTGTAAAGCCACGGATAAGTAACTAAGTAAGAAACAAACAAAAAACTTGTATTAGAAAAATACAAAGATTTACACAAAAAGTTTTTGTTTACTTTTGCGATTTTAATGACCATGAGATACTGTTATACTGTATACCTATTCAAATTGTTAAGGTAACAGCTGAGCTGGTCGCTCTAATAGATATAATTCTGAGAAGATACTATGTAGTCCCTTAATCAGGTCTGTCGTAATAAGCAATATCGTAACATTCAATATTTTTGATAAGGCGGCCAAACAGTATTCAGCCGGGACCTTTGATTTTAATCAATACAGTGGGTATGTTGTTCTAAACGACGTCGATATAAACGGTTTTAACTACAATCTTTTTTTTTATGCTATTTGGTTCTTAGACTTCAAGCTTATCTGGATTTATCCTGTAAATAACGGATGAACTATTGCTGCCTTTTCGATATTCATTAGAACTTTGATCTCGTAGTTTTACTCCTTGGTCGTTTTCCCATCGATCTTCTACTGTCCTACATGCAATTTCAAAATTCACAAATAATGAGGAATAAATACCAATTTCTCCGCGTAAACAAATTTGTCCATATAATGTCTCCATATTTATAAGAAAGATTTTATGAAAATTTATTCAAGAGATTGTTTTTTATTTTAATTTTTCAGTAATTAGCTTTTTTAAAGTTTTTTTTAAAATCTTTTAAGTAGTTTAAAAAACGTAAATATTAACCGACGGAATATTTTCAATATTTCTAGCAAATAAAGATAACATTCGAGCGTAGCAACAGTATGGTATTTACAAAAAAGGATTGTAACGCTTTTTTACTTACTTGATACATTTATGTTTATGGTTGTGAAAATATTCATCGTTCTTTTTTCTTTTCTTCACAAAAATGTGAATTTTTTTTGGGGCCACTTCGTGGCCTCACAAATCCAAATCGGGACGAGTCGCATCCACTACCGCTCTTTATCTTCTACGATATTGTGATTCCATTTCCCATCGTTGTACCCTAATCCTAGACAAATTTGTTTCCACATCATCCTTTCATGTTCTCCTGGGATAGTCTACTGATCTTCTACTATCTGTTTTTTTTTAAATACTGTTTTTAATACTCCGTTCTCCTCTTGTCTTACCACATGAGCTGTCTGATGTGTGATTATGTTTTTGCAACTATACAGAGTCACCAATTCACCATTCTGGCTTCTTTTGCAATCCACTGTTATCTCACTTCTTTTAAGACTGAATATCATTCTAAGAACTACTAGCTTATTTATTTCTAGTTGGTTGAAGGTCCATGTTTCACTTCCATATGTAACAATTGAACGTTAGATAGTTTAGATTGTATATTTAACAGTCTGCAGTTATTATTGTTCTGAGATCTCTTTTTCTACTTAGTTGTTATCTGTAATTTCCGATACAAGATACTTAAACTCCTTTACTACTTCAAAGTTGTGATCATTAAGAGTTATATTCAGTCTAGTTCGTTTTTTGTCGTCTCTGTAGAATGAGCCACTGTATCTATGTCATCAGCAAACTCTCTGTCAACCGACAATTTTACTTATTAAACACACACACACACACACACACACACACACACACACACATATATATATATATATATATATATATATATATATATACAAAACCACCAGTTTATTAGGGCTGCAGTTAGAAGGTGGGTCGAGATGTTAGAGAAACTCTTTTGACTTTTTGTCGAGCTTTTGGAATGGTTTTATTCCTTTTTCAAGACATAGTCGTTGAGATTATTTATATAATAGATAGTAATAGAGATAATAAGGTCTATAGGGCGGCCTAGAAAAAGGTGGAAAGATGCAGTCAAAGAAGATCTAGAGAAAATGGGAGTGCGACAATGGGAATTACTGGCACAGGACCGACAAACACGGAAGGCAATAGTAAACGCGACAAAGACTCACGAAGAGTTGTAGCGCTATTGATAATGATGATGATGAATAGAGATAATAAACTGGTGGCTTTGTTTATATTGACAGTCACTAATATCCTGTATTTCTTATATATATATATATATATATATATATATATATATATATATATATATATATATATAAATATATAAATTACTGAGTTCTCGGGAAGATGCCAATTTAATGCTCGACGTTTCGACACCCTTTTTAGAGCCATTTTCAAGAGAGACGGTTCAGGTAAGCTCAGGAGTTGGGATACTCATTTACAAGAAATTTGAAAAAAGTGTAAATTATGTATGTACATTATATTAACCACAGAATACTCAACATGGATATTAGTAAAATACATTTAATATCAGTGTATGGTCCAGATATAAAAAAAAACCGAAAAAGAAACTGAAGCCTTCTACAAAATATTACAAGATCAAATAAATACAATGAATATACATAAAAAGTCATAATATTAGGCGACTTAAAAGCAAGCATAGGGAAAGAAGTATTAGAAGGAATAGAAGAACATTTCAACGAAGAGACAATAAATCAAAATAGAGAAGCACTAATTAATTTCTGCGTCCAGAACATCATCATCATCATTGGCTCCACAACACATGGTGGGTCTTGGCCTGCTCAAGGATAAGTCTCCATTCTCTCCTATTCTTTGCCTTGGCTTTCCAGATTGGTACTCCCAACATTCAAGTCTTCCTCCACCTGATCCTTAAATCGTGCTCTGGGTCTACCTCTCCTTCTCACTCTATCTATTCTTTGGTTATAAATATGTTTTGGCGGCTCCATCTCATTCATTCTCTCTATGTGACCTAACCACCGCAGCCGGTTTATTTTGATGGACCTAATAATATCAGGTTTGTCATACAGGTGGTAAAATTCAAAATTATAGCGTCTACGCCATAATCCGGCCTCCTGTACTCCTCCATAGATATGCCGGAGGATTTTACGTTCAAAGCATCTTAAACGTTCTTCATCGCTCTTTGTCATCGTCCATGTTTCCGACGCGTAGGTGAGGATGGGCTTGATAAGAGTTCTGTATATCACTAGTTTCGTTCTTTTTGTAACTAGGCTTGTTGTTAATTTTTTTTTTAATCCATAATAGGCTCTATTTGCCAGATATATCCGTCTTACTCCTTCGAAAGTATATGTTCCGATCGTTAGATCTTCGGGTTGTGCTGCTTGTATATAATTTGATACTTTCATATACTTCGTATTACTAGTGTTAACCTTTAGTCCCATTCTTTTTGTTGTTGCTTCAAGCCCCTTGAATGATTCGACCACATCCGCCTTTCTTCTTGCAATAATGTCGATGTCATCTGGGTATGCTAGTAATAATTGTACGCTGCGATTAATAATAATTCCTCTGGCTGTTATTCCAGATTCTCTCATCGCTTTCTCTAGTGCAATATGGAATAGAAGGCATGATAGGCTGTCTTCTTGTCTAAGTCCTATCTGAGACTGGAACCTTCTGGAAACTCCGTTCTGCACTCTAACGTTACACTCGACTCTTGAGAGGGTCGCTTTTAATAATTTTACTAAGTGTACTGGTATGCTGAATTCTATCATGGTCTTGTGCAGTGCGTTTCTTTAAACACTATCATAGGTACATCTAAAATCAACAAACAGATGATGAGTATCAATGCCATACTCATAATATGTTTTTTCCAGAGCTTGCCTTAGAAGGAATATTTGATCGGTCGTTGATCTTTATTTACGAAACCCACACTGATATTTACCTATTATGTCTTCACAATATCCCGATAGTCGGTCGTAAAGAATTAGTTTTAATTTCGTTGGTGAACTATGGTTTGATCTTCCGTTCACCATTTACATTAACCTTCCGTGTTCCAATGTTTTCTTTAGCAACGGTTATTATGTTCTTTCTTATTGTTTCCCATCTTTAATCTACTTCATTTTCTTCTAATATGCCATTTTCTTAAATTTTTTCTTTCAATCGTCATTGATATAGTCATTGAGTTATTTCGTCTTCTGAGGTCTCGATATTTATTTTTTCCATATGTTTTGGGGGTAATTTTTTCTTTAGTGGTATTTTTATTAAGATTTTCCCTAAAACCATAATGTGGTCTGATCCTACGTTAGGTGATGTTAATGTTCTGTTATATAATACATGTTTAGGGTGTATTTGCTTGTTCTTAAATATATAATATATAGTTGATTTATGTCCTTGAGTATTTGTAAACGTATATTTGTGTTGTGGTTTATGTGGAAAAATATGTTATTTATTCTCAAGGTGTTCTGGACGCAGATGCCCCCTGTTAAACGGAGCAACTCAACTGGAGATCCGGTATCCAACCCGGGTGGAAAGTTGGGTCGGAAACTGACGAGAGCAGGTGAACTGGTCCTCCAGGTTGGGGGTTGGGCGTAGGGTTAACACCCCGACACCGTAAAAAACAGCATGTTACGAGAATTCAAGTTAAAGTTTCCAGACTAAAATCTAGACGACGACTCGGCGCGAAAAAGGACAATGAATTAGGATTATTCTCGTGGAATGTAAGATCTCTATACAGGCCAGGAGCCTTGCAGTCTCTCATTAACAGTGTAGAAGTATATATGTAAGAGCGATATAATTGCACTTCAGGGAATGTAATGATTGGGAAATAAAATATTAGAGAAAAAGAATTATACGATATCATCAGTTTCTTAAAGTTTTACCTGCTGTCGCCCTCAGTATTTTCATCTCTTTTGTTTTTAAGATTTTCTTTGTTTCTATAGCAGAGATTAATATCGGTCTTATATATACGTGTTTTTCTTTCTATCCTCGTTCTTATTCATCCATATTAAGTCGCTTGGGCATCCTGACACGTACGCTGCTTTATTAGCTTGTATGCGGGTTCCTTCGGAGATGTTTTCATCATACGATATTTTCGATTTCAGATGGTTGAATTTTGATACTTGTTCTATTATTTCTTTGTTTATTACAATTTTGCGTCTCATTGACTACCAATAACGATGGACTTTGTTTTTAGTGCTGATATTTTCAGGCTAAACTTTTTCTGCGTTAGCTTCGTAAGCGTGGACCATTTGTTGTAGGTCTTACTACGTCATCTGCGTAGCATAGAATCTTTATTGCTCTGTTGCCCATTTTGTAACCTGTTCCTGACTTTTTACTTCTTGTATTAGTTTGTCCTTTATCAAGTTAAACAATAAAGGGCTCAAGCTATCAGCCTGTCTTATACCTGATTGAATGTTGACTTCCTTCGTTAGTTGGGTTCCTATTTTTATTCTTGTTTTGTGATCAGAGTTAATATCCTTTATTATCTGTGTTATAGTGACTGTTATAGTCTCTATGTGTAAAAGTTCAATCATATCTTGTATTCTAATACAATCGAAGGCTTTAGTGAAGTCAATAAAACACATGAATGCAGGTATATTAAATTATACTGCTTTCTCTCCTATTTGTCTTGATAAAAATATGGCATCGACAGTTGATCTGTTACACCAAAACCCTTGTCGTTCTTCGCATATTTGATACTTTTCTTCAATTATTTTCTCAGCAAGTGTCTTAGTCAATAATTTCAAACTGGTATCAAGCAACGTAATAGTTCGATAGTTAGATGGGTCATTGTCTCCATTTTTGTGTATAGGGATCATTATAGTTGATTTCCATTCCTAGCTAGCATCGCTAGCAATAGCTTGCTTTTTTTTTATGGAATGTGGGATAAAGTGCGAGACGAGACGTCTAGGGCAAAGATTACAAGAAGAGCGATACATTTTTCAAGAAATAATACAAGAGATATAACACGCTAAGACAGGTCTAAAACGTAAAAAGATGTCATAGCTGCGTAACATTAGCCAATGAACGGGAATCTGTAGTAATGATATGCAAAACGAAGCTAATAGAAAAATGTACGCCTGGCATGCCACCAGACGTGACAATGTAGGGTGGATACGTACGCAGAAATACACTTAAGATTAAGAAGGAAAAAAGAACACAAAAAAACTTTTTAGATTTTGTTTTACAGTGCTAGGACTTAAATATAGTAAAAATAAGGTATACAATATAATAATTATATCCACAAAAATTAAAATATCTTGCATACATCAAAATAAAATTATAATTTATTTTGAGATAGCGTTTTTTGAATAATTCATTTATCTTTTATCAATAAGTTAATAGAATGAATTCAACTTTGTCGCAAAATCCTCGCAGACAAAAAACCAAGTCTATTTTAAAATATGTTAAGCTACTTTATTCTGTACAAATAATACAGTAAATTTTAGTAGAAACTACAATAATTTCAGTGCATTCCGATAAGAAAAACAAAGAAAGGTATTGTATACAATTTCTGTAATTATTTTTGTAGGGAGCTGTGTAATACGTATCAGACGTATAAAACTTAATAATTATCTCTTCAAGGTGTATTCTCTATTTAATGAAGTGCTATATTTTTGAGCTTTTTAGTTAGATTGGACATCTAACTCTGCTTGTTTACGAAATCGATAATCTTAATCTCTTCATGATATTACCATTATTCAGTTTGCTGTGATAACTCAAAGTAATCACACGTGTTGTCACTCATATATCAAGCCTTCGTTTGCGTTTCCTTCAGTTCTTGAAAGTTTCTTGCTTTACCAATGACAAGCATAGACAAGCAGTGGCTGCCAATCGCATTAGCATAATCTAAGACAATGATATGATCCTTGCTTATTTTAGATCCGGGTGCAGCTAATTAACGACGCAACGCAAGAGTTTTTTGTGGCAAAACTTTTCAATTGAGCGCAGTTTTTTCTGCATTGTAAAAGTTTTGGCGGTCGTAACTTTCTTCTTACAGTAACTTCCTTAATTTAATTTAGAATTAATCTGCTGATGATGAATCAGCACAGTTATAATCCTTGTATTTGAAGCTCATGAATGCCATGCCTCGACTTATATAGGTTTAACCAGCCTGTGCTTCTTTGAAAATTTGACAGCTCGCTTTGTTTTTTGTTTTTTCATATTTTTACCAGGTCTGCATAATCTTATTTAACCATTTACAAATATGTGGTGAATTTTACAAATGTTCAAAATGAGCTTTATTTTCTTGAATACACATTCGACATTGTTTTAAAAAGGAAGATCGAATATTTTGGAAAATCATGGACTTCTGACGAAATCATGGACGAACATAGCGAATAATGACGTTTAACTGATCTACGAGACATATATCAGGTGTTGAATGAATAAATAGAGAGTGAAATTTGGCTTCCTTTAGTTCGTTCTCTATCGTGAGTTCTAAATATTTCGATGTAATTGAAATACATTCATTATATATTGTAGACGATAAATAGTTTATAGTAAGGGATCAACAGTTTGCACATTTTTTTCATGTGTGTCCGGAAAAATGGATCTAATTTAGATAAATATTCCAAAGCACCTATATAAGTACCTACTATTATTTTCACTGAAAAATACTTCCATTTTGCAAATCACGTTTTTCAGTAAAATAAAAATAAAAAAAATATAAAAATTAAAAAAATAGAGCCTTATTTTCGGGCCCCAAAAAATACGGGCCCTATACACGTGTCGAGGTTGCCCAGGCCTTAGTCCGAACCTAATTAGGTTATTATCCACAAGTCCTACCCAAACATTGACTTTAAAATTTCTTTGGTGATAAGAGAATTTTTTTGCGAGGGCGTTTTCTTCGGCCCAGATGTGGGTGGTATGATGGTTCATAATACGATTTCTGTTAAAGGTAGCTTCGTCGGTAAACAAAACATGATTATTAAAATTGAAATTCAGTTGTATTTTCCGGTAAAAACCAATCGCAAAACCCCGTTCTTTTAGGATAATCTTCATCCAGTAATTTTTCAACGGGGGTTAAGTGATAAGGACGAAACTGCTGTTCATTGAATCTTCTCCAAATTTTGACGTGGGAAACATCTAATTGAGCAACTCTTGTACTGCTTCCAGAAATTTCTTCAATTGCTTCCAAAATCTCTTCATCGTTTGTATATACTTTTGGTCGACCATTATTACCAACAAGTTGCGGTCGCAATGTGCCTGTCTCTCGTAAATGACGATCAATGGAAAGAAATAATCATCTGCCTGGTGTATTTCGATTAGGATATTTTTCTGCATAACGCCTGGCAGCTGCTGCACTATTCCCTTGGCATTCACCTGCAATTACCAAATTACCAATAATTATCTAAAACCCTAATTTAGCCTGCTCAAACTTACCCAGAACTAAATTCATCTCTGCCATTTCTGAAAACGTGTACACCATTGTAATAAAAAATTTAGTTTTTCTTAATAATCTTAAACGCACAACAATTGGAATATTTATTACGGACAATATGTATTGTTAATGCTACTATTTAATACATAGTAACCATAGCAACAAGTGTTATTCAGCCGACTAGAGAATTTTTAAAACATAATAAAAAAGTAGTCCCATCTCGATAAAAACTGGCTTATCCAAAAAGTATTAAGAGGCAAAAATTTTTTTAAAAACGTTGTGTTTAACTAATGGTATCACAATTATAATTTAATTGGAACGTATTTATCCACTTTATTGATAACGATTCAAGCACGGGAAATTTAACGAATTTGTCCTCCTAGGACATATATTTGGCCATGTAATACATCAAAGCGACAGCAGCTTTTGCTAAAAGACTTAATCTTTTACACATTTCGCATAGCCTAGAGGACAGAAAACGATATTATTATATCGTTTTCGATCATGATCGCCAAAGCAGATGGCACCTCTGTACGCTAACCACTGCTGTGGTCAAGTTTTAGGAGAAATTCGTTGGACTTTTCGAATTTGAATTTGTATCAGCCTAAGTATCTGATGAGGCTGGGGTAGGTCGAAATGATTTATAACACATTACTGATACCGATTCGAGCACGGGAAGTTTAACGAATTTGTCCTCCTATATATATATATATATATATATATATATATATATATATATATATATATATATACAAACAACACAGTTTATTAGGGCTGCAGTCAGAAGGTTTGGCATTTCTCATACCTAAGCTAATGAACATTTTCAAAAATGTTAGTGGTTTAAAAATTGCAATATGAAAACGGTATCGAAGTTGTACACAAAGACAAAGGATCCTTTCACAATACATGAGTCATCGAATGTTGTTTATTCTATACCGTGTGGCAATTGTAAAAACGTGTATATCGGAGAATCATCTCGTAATTTTCACAGTAGAGTGATCTCACATCGCAGCGACATAAAAACCAAAAAAATAAACGCATGTGCGCTAACAGAACATACATTAACGTTAAAACATGAATTTAATTTCGAGGATTCCTGTATTTTGGCAAAGGAAAAAAACATTCAAAACGTGTTTTCTTGGAAATGTATTTCATAAAATCCAATACGTCTTGTATAAATAAAAAGTCTGACATAGATAAACTGAGCAACATTTATTGTTATTTACTGACAAAACATCAAAAATAAAATAAAGATTTACTGTTACATATACACACCATAATACACCTGCATACAAAACATGTTCCATACCATCAAGACAGGTTTAATATATTACTTCCATTAATATAACATGAAGAACACCTAATTACTTTTTTTGTATTTTCTTTCTGTTCTCTATGGATCAGTTAAAACACACCATTAAAAGATGTCACAAACGAAAAAAAAATTTTTACTATCATAACTAAATTTTAAAATGTATTTTGTTCATTATTTGATATGTTATATTTTATATGTGTGTTATTAATGTTGAGTGTCATAGCTTTATATAAATAATCTCAACGACTAGTAAGTTGCACTGACAATTTGTGATATATTGTAAATATTTACACATTCTTTTAATTACAGTGTCTTAAAGAAGGAATAAAACCAGTCCGAAAGCTAGACAAAACGTCAATAGAGTGTTTCTGTAACATCCCGGCCAAACCTTCTGACTGCAGCCCTAATAAACTATGTTGTTTGTTTATATCGACAGTTAATAATATCCAGTATTTCTTATATATATATATATATATATATATATATATATATATATATATATATATATATATATATATATATGTTTATTAGGGCTGTAGTCAGAAGGTTGGCCGAGATGTGAGAGAAACACTCTTTTGACTTTTTGTCGAGCTTTCGGAATGGTAATGGTACTAGTCAATGACTAGTAAGTTGCACTGACGAATTGTGATATTTTGTAAATATTTTCACATTTTTTTATATATATATTACAGTGTCTTAAAAAAGGAATAAAACCATTCCGAAAGCTCGACAAAAAGTCAAAAGAGTGTTTCTCTAACATCTCGGCCAACCTTCTGACTGCAGCCCTGATAAACATGTGGATTTATATATATATATATATATATATATATATATATATATATATATATATATATATATTAATGTGATATTTAAAGTCGTGGTGCGCCAAGCAATAATTAGCTAATTAAATTTTTTTTTGATTAATTAAAATTATTTAAATGATATGATTATGACTCTATCACAATTTTTAATTCTTTTATCTCAGGGTTAAATTCGTGCTTCAATATCTATGCTATTACATGTGAAAGGTAAGGTCCAGAGAATACCGGAATAATAAAAAACACATATGATCTAACACTATATATTGAAATAAATAATAATGAAATAATTCACACTCAAAAGTTTTCAATAAACAAATCTCATATAAGGATTCTCAAAATTTTGTTCTCCGTACGTGAACAATCAAAATTAATGGTACAAACAATATTAATTGAAAACTCAAAATCCCAAACTATTCTAACTCTCCTAATCAAAATATTTATATCCTTTCTAAATTACGTGTAAAAATTGTGTTATCAAAAAAAAATTGCAGAAAACAAAAATATCTTTCTCTGATGATGAGTGGTCCAAATCCTTGTTCCTTGTAGACTGTATTATCTCCTCTCAACCGCTCCCTATGTAATCAGCAATCTTACAACAGATTGTTGCAAGTATATCGTCCTTAATGATCTCCTTCAAAAGCAACAATCATTCAAATTATGATAGCCTTTCTCCTCTAGATAAACTGAATCTCTCGTTGGCCCGAGTGAAAAATGACTCTTGGAATATCTTCTCTTTACGATAAACTGAATCTCTCGTTGGCCTGAACAGTGACTCTTGGAATATAAGTAGGAAAATATGACTTACAATATTTTGCTGCTTCAGCTTCTGTCAGATACACTAACTCCACAAAAACTCACTAACATTCAACACTACTGCTTGCTACTTCTTGGGGACCACCAGAGAACAAATCACTGTTCGTCTTACAGATTTTGAAAACCAACTGACTATATCTTTTTCTCTCTCCTCAATCTCGCTAAACTTTCTCCCACACACTTATCCCACTTTTTTCAATCTCCGCCAATCACAACTCGTCACAATTCCCCCATTTCTTCATTTCGATAACAAACAAATTTTTACCTATACTTATAAATTTCCTAAAACTTATTTACAAATAATATTTTTCTATAATTCTTAAAAACTAACAAAAACCACTTTCTATAATCCCTTCTATTGTCTTTAATCACTGCACTAATGTATTTTGAAAAACCCCGTTCAATTGTCTGTGGCTTTCACTTAAACTTATGCGGGTCACTCAAGTATAACAAAGAAATAAATGCAAAGCTTACACTTTGTTTAGTACAGGAAATCCAAGGATTTAATAACTTTCCTTCTCCGAAATGTTTGTTGGATATTATCCTACTTATCTGAATTCTTTTAATGTTTTTGAACTTTGAAATATTTTTAAACAAACCAATATTTTTCTCGATTTTACATATCATAACAAATCCCCGCCATTTGATCTGCCGAAAACTCTTTGTTAAATTTAAAAAATGACAAAAGTTTTCTAGGATCAAATTATTTCACTATGTTATTAAATCTATTCATGATATTGATAGATGTCGTGAATGTTAAAAATACCCCGTATATTTCCTGTCTCTATGTGCGCTAATTCATAACTATTTACCCCATTTTCCGTATTGACCCTATATGGACCTTCAAATATCGGCATCAATTTAGCACAAATACCATTTTGTAAATTCGACACCCTCAGTGCCTTCACTAAGACTTTATCTCCTTTCTGGAATTTGATCGGCCTTCTTCTTCGGGTTCTCTCTTGTCTTTGGAGATATTTCTCTCCACTTCGTCTCAATCTTCTTTGAACCAATTCGATCACTTCTTCGTATTGTTTGGGGGCGGTGTCTTCCCACGGTCTTGTAGGCATTGTTCCTTTCATTATATATAAAGGCGTCTCTTTGGTAACCGTATTTGGAGCACAATTCAAATAGGTCTCGATCTCAAACACTTTTCTGTCCCAATGTCGATGATGTTCTTCCGCGGCAATTCGTAGAAATTTTGTGACTTCTTGTATAAAACGCTCCGATGGGTTGCTCTGTGGATGTCGGATGCTTATAAATTTTGTATCGATGCCTCTCTCTCTTAATTCCCTTTTAAAACGTTCGTTCCTAAAATATGTCGCATTGTCCAATAAAATATTGTCTGGTCTTCCCACCGTTTCTATAAAATTGTCTATCTTCCTAAGTATTTCAATTCCTTTTGTGGTTCTGCATGCGTACAATTTAACATATTTTGAGAAAAGATCCACCATAACTAATATGTGTTTATTCCTTTGAGTTGTTGGTATCAAATCGCTCAACATATCAATAGCAACAATATCCAGTTTCTTCCGAGCTACGACGTTTTTTGTGACGTTTTCATTTTTAAAGTTCCTACTTTTACACTTTTGGCATGTCACACAATTTCGAGTCACCTCCTTGGCTATTGTATAGTCCTGTCGACAAATGTAGTTCTCCCTGAACATAAGCCACACCTTTCTACTTCCAATATGTCCGTTGTCACAGTGTAACTTTAAAAAAACTTCTTTTGCCATTTGCTCCGTGATTACATAGAGTTGTTTACCATCGACCCTCTTAAAATATAGGTTATTTTCTTGTTCAGCCCTTTGCTTTTCTCTTTCATTCAATTCTTCCTGATTTTCCCTGATTTTGGCCAACGAAAATAAGCCTGCTTCTTCTCTCATTATGTTCATGCCTACGTGGAGAGTTTTGTGATCCTCTTTGCGGAATTGTTCATCTCTCGTCAACGCATCAGCCAAAATATTGTCCGTTCCTTTGATATATTTAAATTCAAAATCATATTCTTGGAGTAAAAGAATGCCCCTATGAATTCTATTATTTACCAACCTATTTTTCATTATGTGTATCAACGCTGCGTGGTCCGTTTCAATGGTGAATCTTGCCCCAAGTAGGTAAAAACGTAATTTGTTTACACAAAATAACACACTGGCAAACTCTAATTCAGTAACGCTGTATTTTCTCTCATACGTTTTGGTTACACGGGAAACAAAACATATTGGCACCTCTATATCGTCTTGTATCTGTGATAACACCCCTGCAAATTTTTTTATGGAAGCATCGGTCCTGAGAATGAAAGGTTGCTCATATCTTGGGTGGTGCACTCTTACAGCTGTGGAAAACGCTCCTTTTAAATTTTTGAAAGCGATTTCTTGTTCCGTTCCCCATTTCCATCTGACATTTTTCTTAAGTAATGCTATTAGCGGTATTTCTTTTGTACTGAGGTCTGGTATCAGCTTTTTGAAATAGTTTACCATTCCTAAAAATCCCCGCAAAGTTTTTAAATTGGTTGGCCTAGGGTAGTTGTTTATGACTTCGATTCTATCTTCTGCAAGACTAATCCCTTTTGTGTCTAATTTGAATCCTAAATACAATACCTCTTTTTGGAAAAACTGACACTTTTGAATATTTAATTTTAATCCGGCTTGATCAAGTTCTTCGAGAACAGTATGAATATGTCGTAGATGGCTTGTTATATCCGGTGAGAAAATTAATAAATCATCTATGTAATGTACAACAAATTCTCCATGCCTATTTAAAATTGTGTGTAATGCGCGAACCAAAGCAGCGCATGCACTTTGTAGTCCAAATGGTACTACCCTAAATCGGTACACCACTCCGTCGATAGAAAAAGCGGTATAATTTCGACACTTTTCTGCCAAAGGTATTAACCAAAAACTGTGTTTCAAATCGATTTTGGAGAAAATGTGTGATCCTGTGATTCGTCCAAAAATGGCTTCTATGTTCAAAGGCGCTTCGTATTGCGTGATTGTGTGCGAATGAATGTTTCTTGCATCTAAACATAATCGCAAATCACCATTTGATTTTTTTACGCATACTATCGGGTTGATATATGGAGAGTCACATCTTTCGATCACCTTGTCTTTGATCATATTTTCAATTTCCTGTCCGACGCTTTGCCTGTATTTATACGGGATTGGATATGTTTTCGATTTAAAATTTTCTAAGTTTTTAACTTTAAAAGAATGTTCATAATTTTTAGCCACTCGGCTTTCTTCATTAATAAGATCTCCATAATTTTCTAAAATCTTCTCTATTTCCTTCTCCATGTTTTCTCCACATATTATTTTTCTTTCATCCTCAGTTTGTTCACATGTGTTCACTGTCCGTATTACTTCTTCACAAAATTCTGGATTCTCGTCCATAATTGCCATTTCTTCTCTGTCCTCTTCCGTTATTTCTTCTTCTATTTTTTCTTTATCTTTAATTTCTATCTGGTATTCCGAGCACCATTTTTCGACTCCTTCCATTTTTCTGCTTATAACTTCCTTTTTTTCCTGCTTTCTTTTCGAACTCTTCTTCTTTTTTTTTATTCTCTTTTCCTCTTCGGATTGATTTTTTTCTTGAGCTTTCGATTTATCCTCTACCGTCATATTGATTTCTTTATGTTTTTCTTGTCCATTTATCCTTTCAGAAAATTTTCTCCTGTCTGTTTCCTTTTCTTCTTCTATGTTGTCTGGTTCTGCTCTGATTTCCAGTTGATTTTCCGAAAAATTGATGGTGATATGTTTTTCACTCAATTCATCAATTCCCGCTATCATATCATGATTTAGATCTTCGATCACCACACATTGCATAATATAGAATTGGTCTCCCACTCTGATCCGTACTACTAAACCTTCGTTTACTGTCGTCAATTTTTTATTATTTGCACCCACTAAAGCCACCCTCGGAATCTTATACACAAATCTGTCCATATTTAATTCTTTTACTAGTTTTTTATTGATTAACGAAATTTCCGATCCAGAATCAATCAGAATTTTAATCGCTTTATGTTTTATAAATGCATCTAAAAAAATTAGACTGGAATTAGAATTTTGTTTTTCGTTTCCCGCCAACTGTATAAACTCTCTCGGGTGACAAAATATACCGGAGAGTTTTTTACTTTTGTTTAGTGGATGCCTTATTGAAAATCCTGTCTGGATTCATTGAATCCTTCTTCTTCCTCTTTTTCTATTGCTACATGATTCATCTCTCTTCTGTTTTGTCGTTGGAATCTCTGATTATTTCTATCGTCCCTTTGTTCGTTCGTATTCCTATTCGGAGGATTTTGTGCATCTCTATTCCTGTTGTGATTTTCATTTGTTCTATTTTGTGTATCATTCCGGTTATCGTAATTTTGTTGTCTATTGTAATTATTGTAATTTCTCGGCCTATATTCGTTTGTTGATCTGGGATGTCGGTTTCTCTGGTCATAATTTGATGAATACCTTCTTTCCGGTCCATTATATTGGTCATGTTGTCTTCTATTTCTCATTTCTTTTCTTTTCGCTTCTTTTAATTGAAGGAATTGGCACAAACTATCAATATCTTGATAGTTTCTCAAAATCACGTGATCTTCCAACGTTTCCTCAAAATGTCTGCTGATCATTTCTACCAGCTGTTCGGTAGAATATTTGTATTCTAGATATTTTGAATTGTTATATATCTGCAAAGCATATCTTTCTTCAGATATTCCCATTTTTTCGGGATATTTTCCATTCTGTAGCTCTTGGTTGATTTCTCTCTGTTTATTTTTCCCCCAGAAATAGTTGAGAAATTTATTTTCAAAATCTGTCCAATTTTCAAACTCATCTTCCTTGCTTTCATACCATAACGCTGCTCCTTCTTTCAAATGGTTTCTAATTGTTTCTTTGCAATCGTCAAAATATCTAATATGTTGTAATTTGGTTTTCAAATTTTTAACAAACGGTACTGGGTGTGTTTTCCGAATATCCCCGCCAAACTGTATTTTCGCCTCGCTTGTTCCATGGATGATAACTTCTTTTCTCTCTACCCCTCTTAGTTCAATTTCTGCCATTTGTTTTTCATTTTGCTTTAATCTTCTTTCTATTTCCTTCCTGTCTTCTTGTAGCGCCATTTCAAATTTTTCTTCTAACTGTTCTAATTCCTTTTTCTGGACAGTCTTACTATCTTTCATTTTAGTTTCTATTTCTTCTCTCTGCATCTCTAGTTCCTTTCTCTGGAAATTTTGTATCTCCTTCATTGTATTTTGGATATCTTTAATCTCTGTCTCTTGTTTTGCATTCTTTATGGTTATTTCTTCTATCTGTTGTATCAGTTCTTTCTTTATCCCCTCAACACATCCTTTAATTTCTTGTTCATAGTTTTCCAAACGCTTCTCTATATTCCTGTTATTTAGTTCTATTGCTTGCCTTGTTTCCCGTTGGTTTTCTTCCATTGTTTGTTTCGTTTCTGCCATTGTTTGTTTTGTTTCAGCCATTGTTTGTTTTGTTTCATCCATTTTTTGTGATGTTTCTTGTTGGTTTCTCTCTATTGTTTGTGTCTGTATTTGCATCATTGCTAATAATTTTTCCAGCATTCCTGTTTCTTTTCTTTCCTCCATTATTGTGGCATTTCCTTCATTATCCGATCCTTCATCAATAATTGTTTCCTCTTCTCTGTTATCCTCCTTCCTTTCTTGCAATTTGCTTTGACTCCTTGTGGTCGACATGTTGTTTCTTTTCGTTACTGTTTTTGTCCCCGCCAAATGTGAAATTTTACAACACTCTATATATGTTTCAGAACACGACAATATTTCTCCCCAAATGTATTAAATTTTCACGACAAATATCAAATATGCAATCAGTAAAATTCAAATAATTCAAAATAAATATCACATGTATGATTGGTAAAGAAAATAAAATCAAATAATTCAATAGCAGTAAATATCCACTAACTACGATCAATCAATAAATCAAATTTATATTCCCTGGAAAAATTGTCAAAATACTTTCAAATTCAAATTCCCTCAATGTTATATGTTTTTATCTCTGGATCACCTGTACTTATTCCAGATCTCTTTCCCTTCCTTCAAATGTAAAGCTGCGATATTTTCAAGCCCCACGTTTTGGAAGCCAGTTAATGTGATATTTAAAGTCTTGGTGCGCCAAGCAATAATTAGCTAATTAAATTTTTTTTTTGATTAATTAAAATTATTTAAATGATATGATTATGACTCTATCACAATTTTTAATTCTTTTATCTCAGGGTTAAATTCGTGCTTCAATATCTATGCTATTACATGTGAAAGGTAAGGTCCAGAGAATACCGGAATAATAAAAAACACATATGATCTAACACTATATATTGAAATAAATAATAATGAAATAATTCACACTCAAAAGTTTTCAATAAACAAATCTCATATAAGGATTCTCAAAATTTTGTTCTCCGTACGTGAACAATCAAAATTAATGGTACAAACAATATTAATTAAAAACTCAAAATCCCAAACTATTCTAACTCTCCTAATCAAAATATTTATATCCTTTCTAAATTACGTGTAAAAATTGTGTTATCAAAAAAAAATTGCAGAAAACAAAAATATCTCTCTCTGATGATGAGTGGTCCAAATCCTTGTTCCTTGTAGACTGTATTATCTTCTCTCAACCGCTCCCTATGTAATCAGCAATCTTACAACAGATTGTTGCAAGTATATCGTCCTTAATGATCTCCTTCAAAAGCAACAATCATTCAAATTATGATAGCCTTTCTCCTCTAGATAAACTGAATCTCTCGTTGGCCCGAGTGAAAAATGACTCTTGGAATATCTTCTCTTTACGATAAACTGAATCTCTCGTTGGCCTGAACAGTGACTCTTGGAATATAAGTAGGAAAATATGACTTACAATATTTTGCTGCTTCAGCTTCTGTCAGATACACTAACTCCACAAAAACTCACTAACATTCAACACTACTGCTTGCTACTTCTTGGGGACCACCAGAGAACAAATCACTGTTCGTCTTACAGATTTTGAAAACCAACTGACTATATCTTTTTCTCTCTCCTCAATCTCGCTAAACTTTCTCCCACACACTTATCCCACTTTTTTCAATCTCCGCCAATCACAACTCGTCACAATTCCCCCATTTCTTCATTTCGATAACAAACAAATTTTTACCTATACTTATAAATTTCCTAAAACTTATTTACAAATAATATTTTTCTATAATTCTTAAAAACTAACAAAAACCACTTTCTATAATCCCTTCTATTGTCTTTAATCACTGCACTAATGTATTTTGAAAAACCCCGTTCAATTGTCTGTGGCTTTCACTTAAACTTATGCGGGTCACTCAAGTATAACAAAGAAATAAATGCAAAGCTTACACTTTGTTTAGTACAGGAAATCCAAGGATTTAATAACTTTCCTTCTCCGAAATGTTTGTTGGATATTATCCTACTTATCTGAATTCTTTTAATGTTTTTGAACTTTGAAATATTTTTAAACAAACCAATATTTTTCTCGATTTTACATATCATAACAATATATATATATATATATATATATATATATATATATATCGTCAAATATCTTTTTATATAGAAGAATTTTTATGTATTTTTCGAGACAATGCATCATTTTTAACAGTACTTAAATAAAATATAATACGATTTCCAGTGATTGGGACTAAAACAATATATTTTTTGTTTCAGAGAGAGATTAAGAAATGGCACAACTCAATACAGTACTTCCAGTTCTTTTATTCATAGTTTCGGTAGTATGGTGTCAACCTACTTCTGTGCCAGTAAATCAGACCGCCACACCAATAAAAAGTACAACAGTATCTCCAGCGATACCCGAGAAATATGAATACATTGTTAAATTACTGTTCGGACTTGAAAACGAAAAAATACCGGAATTTATAGTCCACGCAATCTATGACGGTAATTTTACGACCCCTGCAGACTTAATAATGCTTTATGATATAGGAAACATTAGTTTAGCTCGAACTGTAGAAGTATTACAAAAACTAAAATATAATCCCTCTAACGTATTGAGCATGAAAGGCGTAGAAACTATATTAGACGATTTAAACGTAAGGTTTAAAAATTTCTATAATACAATATTTTTAGAAAAGTTAAATATATCTGGAGTTCATCTACGGAATTTTTTGCAAGCTTTAAATATTAACACCGCCGAGTTTTCTGAGGCTATGACGTACGGAGATGAAGATCCATTGGTTATATTTAAAAAAGGAAATTTTTCTGCGACAAGTTTTCAAAATGCGTTAAATATTATTAACGCGACAGAAGACGAATTCTACAGTGTTTGCAGGGATGAAATTTTCAGAATTGTTATTTCTGGGAATTCTACATCAGATGTCCTAAGTAATTTGAAAACTTATAAGTTTGATCAACGTGAAGCTCTTCAGTTATGGAAGATTATGAATTTGACTGGCGAGAATGTTGAGAATGTACCAGTTTTTGCAGATTTACTGACAAGTCTTGAAGACAGTTTAAAAGATACCACTTATTTGGGTGTTGTAACCAGCAACGTACAAGTAGGCATTAACGAAGGTGTGTACGATGATATTAAAGACAAAATGAAATTGGCAAAATTGTATGCTCAGTCTATTTATAATAATAATACAGCGGCGTTAATTTCAGAGAAAAGTGATTTTACAGATTTAGTAACATTTAAAGTACAAAATCATAATTTCACAAAATATGCTCAGATAGCAACAACGAAGAAAGATCTCACGAACTGTGTTTTTGTAACAGTTAATAATGGTACAGTTATTAGTACAAAAATAGAAATAGCACGATACAGAGATTCTGAGATAAGGGTTGAACTCAATTTAACCCAGCTAATACAGGGGAGTCCTTTAATATGCGACAACAAAGTATATGGTCTAGCTAAAGAAATAGATGACGGAGATATCATTTTTGATACATTTAAAGTTAATTCTGACAAATCCGCAGTAGACACTAACGTTTTAAGTACGTATCTGGCGATTCTTTGTTTTGTAGTGTACTTTAAGATATAAATAAACATTGTACATATATCTTTATAGCAACAATATAGTGTTAACTTTGTAAATATATTAATATTATTAATAATAAATGATTTATTATTATTTATTATGCTAAATGAGGTGAGTTTTATTTTTTTATAATTTTCATCTTTATACAAAATATTGTTAAAAGTATTGACTTACAAACAAACATGAGTTCTCCGTATTTCATAAACCTACCCATACTGACACGACTATACACAATTCATCATCCCACCCTACATTACATAAATTGGCAGCCTACCATAGTATGTTACATAGATTAATAGAAATTCCCATATCAAAAAACAACTTATTGATATAATTGAATATCATTAAGCAAATAGCAGTAATTAATGGGTACAAGAAAATTAAAACTACATAAAAAAGCCCTGTAATCAGTATTTCTACCATCAGAAATAAAACCCAGTACCTTCTGTGAGATTAAATATACAGGCAAGATATCAACAAAAATAGCGAAACACATAAAAATAAAGAAATAGCACCAGATTTTAGAACAAACAACAACTTTCAAATTCTTTACATTCAAAATAATGATTCTTTGCTGTGGGATCCCCAGAATAAGAATTTAAAAAATAAAAATTTAGAAGAAGCCTGGGTGGAAATCGGAAGAGATATGAAAGGTAGGTAGATATTCTGCTTTCGGGATTTCGAAGAGAGAAATCAAAACAAAAAAAGCAGTGGGGCTGGGAAAGGTAGGTAACTGGAGCATTATTAAGTTGTATAAAATAAAACACTATGTATGTATAATTATGTATAGAGTGGTATAAAATAAAACAATATATATTTATAATTGTTTATAGAAAGAATATAGTGTTAACTTTGTAAATAGATTAAAATAAAACACTAATTTTAACAGTATTCAGGTGCATCAGAAATATATTATAGAGATAATAGGTTCGCATTTGAAGCATTGATCGCGATAAACCGCGATGCTCTTGGACTACAGTAAATTATTATTTATATGTATTATTTTTATTTAATGATAATATTGAAAATGTGCATTTCAGCCCGTCAATAGTTGTTTTGGAATGATATAGCTCCTTCCTTAAAAGAATCCTCTAATTCCTTTGTTAATTCTTTTGCATTGTCAAGAGACCGACGTGCATAGTTTCTTATTGATTATAATGTTTCATAATCCCCCCTTAAACTTTCGCTTTCTGTTTTATTACCACAACAGTAAGTGGTTGTAAGCTACAGTAAGTAAGCACAGCACAGTATCAGCTCTTAAATAGTTGTGCACGTGAGCGATCATCAGTACTATAACTTCTACTTTATCTGGTGTAACCAGAACTGGTTTCCTTAGAACTATAAAAACGTTTCTTACAACACGATGTGCTCTGTTAAGACGATAAATGAATACTCTTTTAAGTATATCATTCGCATATGTTTGGCTAGGAAACGGAATACTAATTTATCTTGAGCCGTTATGGCATTTCAAAATTTTGTGTCTTTTTTTGTTTTTGGATGAATACATTCGCATGACATTTTACATGACCCTTATCATGAGATTTGGGTTTCAACACCAATGAATTTGAACCTCTTTTCTTGTAAATGTCAGATTGCCAAAAGCGAGGAGGACTTCTATAGTCTTCGAGAAGATAACGAAATAAAATATATGCTGCACTAGCAACTAATAGTGACGACATGTTCACTCAAAGGTTTGTTGAACACTGTGGACCGCACGTGGAGGGGGCGTGTTTCATGTAGAGGAGAGCATGACGTATCCATTGAAGGGGTTGCAGTAGCGGAGCGTGAGAATTTCGCGTACATAGTGGATATTCACCTAAAACGCCGTCTACACTCTCGATCGAAGTTCTTTGGACGAAGTGTCGAAGTGAAGTGAATCGAAGCGAGGTGACTCTCTACATTGTCATAATCGTGAAGTCGAGTAATGTAGTGTGACACTTCCGGGCCCTTTGACTTGGACGCGAAAACCCGACACAAAACGGAAGTAGAACGAGGCGAAGCGAAGTCGCATGAAGTACCTGTCTCCACTCTCGTACTCGCTGAACTTCGATCAACTTCGCGAGTAGTGTAGTGGCGGCTTTAGGTAAGACAATGATTAGAATTAAAACAAAGTGACCTATAAACTAATATTGACAAGAACATAAAAAAACAAAAATCTCCTATATTCATAAAACGAGAACAACATTTATTTAAACTTAAATTAACAAATACAATTAAAGGTACAAATTGTTATATTAACACTGTGAAATAACACTTCAGAAATTTTACTTCAAATCTAACTGTTCTCGTAATTCTTGAGGTATGTCAAAGAACATTGAATTAACTCCGAATTCAGCAATAACTTTCTTCAGACTGTCAATGTTAACTTTGTCCTCGTGATGTGACCAAATAGTAAAACTAGAATTATTATTTATAGTTGAATGTAACAGCTCTTTCATCTGGTCTTTGTTTGTGTTGGCTATTAAATAAGCTCTGACGGCAAAGGTAATATTATTGATTACCTAAAATTATAAGAAGTTAGTAAGTTAGTGGGGCATATCTCAAAGTTCGAAAATTGTTAAAAGTCAAATATGTTAAATACAAACTTTATTCACAGATCATGTTTGGCAGTTAAAATAAACAAAACAGATATTTTTCAATAAAATAAAAATAAATAATATAAAATCATTGAAATTCAAGAAAAGTCATACTTAATAACAAAATTGTTTTATTGTTTTATTTATAATCAATTTAATACAACAGCCTCTCGCTGTTCTTAATGTTGTTACTACATAAAACGACATTATTACAATCTTGTAAATCGCCAAAATATATTTCTTTCTTAATACGGCTCTAGTATATTTCTTTGATTGATGATAAAATACCTACAAGAGTTGGGATTGGACGACAAGGATATAAGAATTATCACCAATCTGTATTGGAACCAGACAGCAACAGTACGTCTTCAAAATTTCAACGAAACAGAAGATTTCTCCATTAAAAAAGGAGTAAGGCACGGTTGTATACTGTCTCCAATGCTGTTCAATTTATACGCAGAAAAAGCCTTCGCAGAAGCAGTGGCAAACTCTAATAAGGGTATTAAAGTTAACGGCATATTTATTAATAACATCAGATATGCCGATGATACAGCCATAGTGGCAGATAACATCGAAGATCTTCAATGCCTTTTAAATGATCTAACTCTTGCAAGTGAAGCTCGGGGTTTAAAAATAAATATTAAGAAGACAAAAACAATGATTATAAGTAGAAATGATTACCCCAACGCAAAGATATATGTTTCTGGAGAAGAAATCGAACAGAACCGAGAATCAAATAAAGAGCAGAGTTGAACAAGCCAGAAATGCTTTTTTGAGGCTTCGTAAGTTTCTGACTGATCGCAAATTGGACTTCAACCTCCGATACAAGATGCTTAAGTGTTACGTGTGGCCTGTTCTCTTGTACGGAATGGAAGCATGGATGTTAAAGGCCAGTTTCATTAACAAACTTGAAGTGTTTGAAATGTGGTGCCTGCGTCGAATGCTTAGAATATCATGGACGGACAGGGTCAGAAATGAGGAAGTACTCAGAAGAGCGGGCTTACAGGATAGGGAACTTTTTAATTACGTAAAAAGTAAGAAGACTGCATACTTGGGACACATATTACTAGGAGAAAGATATACTTTTCAGCAACTGGTACTCGAAGGGAAGATAGAGGGTAGGAGAGGTCTGGGACGCAAAAAAATGTCATGGCTGCGCAATATTCGACAATGGACAGGAATCCACAGCTATGAAATGCTTCGCAATGCTGCTAAAAACAGAATTATTTAATCCTGGCTATTTAACATCTCACCTGACAAGACGATGTACGGTGGACGCCTACGCAGAAATGCACAACACCTTAAGAAGAAGAAGTATATTTCTTTATTAGTAATACACAGTACGTCTCTGTACCATGGCTCTTTGCAAAAAACAAATATTGACGGAAAAGTTAATTCAATTTAAAGCAACTTTTGCTAACTTACATTATTACTATGAATGGTGTCTATCATTTCTTGAATCTGTATACTTCCATACGCTTGACCTGGGACATTGTTACAAGTGGTCCAACCCAAAGATAATGTTACTTGTTCAACATCCGCTGTATTGGCGAAAAATATTTTAGCATCTACTGGTTCAGTTTTAGTTCCTGTTCCAAAATGACCATCTAAAATATCGGCATTAAGCCATAATGGATAGTCCCTCTAAAAATTGATAAGATAAGATTATTTAGGAAAGGTCGACCAAGTTAAAGGAAATAAAGCAATACGCTTACAGTTGAGCTTCTTCGTCTTATAAGACTGACTTGGGCAGCCCTTGGCAACTTGAACCATATTTTCAAATCGTCTGACATACCATTATGTCTTAAAAAAACCTCTAATCAGTGTGTTTTGCCAGTGTTGACTTACGGAGCGGAAACTGACTACGACAAGATCAGTGAAAAAGATCCGTGTGAGCGGATGTGTGAAAAAGGAGCATGCTATGTTGGGCGTTTCAATACGAGACAAGATCCCAAATCGCCAGTTACGACGAAGATCAGGAGTGGCTGATGCTGTAAAATGTAAAGGGAATAGCAACACTGAAATGGAACTGGGCAGGTCACGTGGCTCGAATGACAGATAACAGAAAAACAAAGCGGATACTGGAATGGACACCAAGAGATTATGCCTACCGAAGCAGAGGTCGTTCATGAACATGTTGGACCGACGATCTAAAACGTTGCCATAGGAATTTAATGCAAGAGGCACAAAATCGAAATAGATGGAAAATTATGAGTGAGATCTATGTAAAGCAGTGGATAAGTAAAGATTAAATGATAATATAT